>NC_068438.1:12379757-12679757 GCF_023373465.1 Oncorhynchus keta | reverse complement strand
AAAATTGTCTGAGGGCCATCTTTGAGTACATCAAACAGCACATCCGTGTTTTAAGTAAGCACTGCCCTCCGATGCTCTGTTTCTGATGTAACTGACCTTCCTGTTGATTTTGTAATGGTGTTATCTGAAGCAGCTCTCGGCCAAAACCACTTTAAGCTTGCCTTGCTACAGTTTCAGTATTTCTCTCATGTCCTCAGAAACAGCCACTGTATTAAGCCTTATGCGTTTTGATGTGTGTGCTTGCGTGTGCATGCATGTGAGAGATAGATACTGTCATTGAAATTGACTGCACGTTCAAGGACAATGTAGAAAGCGAACATATGCTTAATCCATTTAATATCCCTGTTGAAAAATGAAAACACTCTTGTGAAATCCTCACAGAGTTTTACATGAACCTAACAAAGCCAGTAGACAGACAATATATTAAGTAAAGATTATGGTAATGAATATTATCATTGCGTATTCAGCCATGGAAAATGGAAAAAGCTATTTTAAGTTGAAAATGGCAGAATGTTTTGCTTCGCATGAGGAGTCTTAGAGGTTGGTGCATTAACAAATAAAAGTCGAGCAAACACAGCACTTATGTTGAGTAATACATCGAATTGGAGCTGACAGTTCAACTATACAACAAAAATAGGGATTTGTTTAATAATTTATGAGTGGAGGAAATTACTCTATGCTGCTGGTAATGCATAGATGCAGATTTAGTAGCTACATTTCAAATGATGACATGGATTGATACAAAATATATGGAAAATGTAACTGCACTCATGTTCAATCATGGAGCGCTATCAGGCCTGCTTGAGTAGTCGGTGGACGCTATTAATCTACAGTAGGATTTTGGTGAATATTGTATTTCTCTTGTGAGCTGTTATGCAAACTTGTAAATCCACAATATTAAAATTGTTTGCAGGAACTTTATGGTTGAGGCTTGTTTTCAATGGAAGACAACTGAACCTCTTCAGTGGCTAAGGATGATCAACATCAAGACCAAAGATCAAATCAGAAAACGCTGACTACCCGTTTTCACTGATCAATATTTCCATGTGTTACGACCCGCCAGTGTTACACACAGCAATAAGACAGGATCATCACTCATCAAACACTCTCTGATCTTTTGTCTTACAAGGACTATCACCATGGTCTGCCATAGTATTTTCTATGGCCCTAAAGACTTAGGAAGCTAGCAAAAGTGGTTCCCTAACTGAGGGGCCAGCCTTAAAATCAGAGGATCTGAGCTGACTGAGAATTACATAAGGACTGTACAGCTCTCAGAGTTCTTACGACACAGAGAGTCCAGTGTTCTTTTGGGAGACAATATAGGCCTATATTGTCTCTCCCTGTTCCTCTGGTTATGTAAGGACTGTCTTGTTTACAATGGGTTAGAGTTGGTTCGGTTAAAGGGTCACATCATAGGAATACAAGATATTAGGACAACATGGAACCATGGAACCTGATATATGTAATCATAACTTCATGTTAAGTTATGGACAATCTTTTTAGTAATGTGACTAATTGTAAGATGCTTACAACTACTAGGTGTTTAGGCATTTTTCTATCCTCGTGTTAACTTCTAGATGCGTAGCCTATAGTATCCCAGCCTTGCTCTAAGTGATCTGTCCCCGGCATTCACTGCTTGTCAGCCTGACGTATCTCTGGACCAGACATCGCCCGTGTCGTGCCACGGCAGCCTTGCCAACCCGTCAGCGTGTGTGAGAGTGTGCGAGGCCGCCAAGGAAGGCTAGTGTTTCATTGGTGTGTGCAGCTAAGATCTGCTGCTTCCTGTTAGGACACGCTTCACTTCCTGTCAGCCACCCCACAGCGACTGCCTCTGTCTCTCTGTCTAAGCCTCTCGCTTGCACTTTCTTTGTCTCTCTCTCTCTATGTTTCTCTCTCTCTCTCTTTCTGTCCCTCTCTGCCTCCTCTCCTCTGTCTCTTAATGACAATCTCATTGCTTCTACCTTGATCTTTTCCTCTCTTCTTGGCTTATCACCTTCAATGAAGTTCCACTTATCGCTTTTCATTCTCCCCACCTCTCTCTCTCTCTCTCTCTCTCTGAATGCCCTCTATTTGGTCCTGTAGTAGTGTCCCCTCCCCTTCCTCCCTCCTCCTCCCCTGTCTTGTGGCCCACCTGTCCCTGCTCCTCAGCTGCTCCCCCTGAAAACAAGGCAGAAGCACCCAGGCAGAACATCCAGCCTGTTCCCAACTATGCCGCACTCTAACCCTCTTCCTTTATACCTCTCCTCCTCCTCCTTCCTTTGAGACGTTTATGATGATACTAGTCTTGATGGCAGTGATGATGATGATTATGATGATGATGAAGATGACGAGATTGATGTTGATGTTTATGATGATACTAGCCTTGGTGACAATGATGATGAGGACGAAGGCCATATTGCTGATGGTGATGACGCTGGCTGCCACAGTGGTCAGGAAGAGACGCTGTCCCCCGGCCATCTGTGTACAGATTAATCCTTGCTGGGTTTAGAGATATTACTGCCAGGCTTATTGCCGTGGCAACCAGTCCTCAATCCCAATTCAGCACAGCGAATTGGGATATCAGAGACACACACACACACACACATTGCAAACACTTTCTCTGTTGACAGTGCTGCTGTTTAGTGCAACAGAAATTAAAGAGGAATGAACACATACACACAAACGCACACGCACGCTCACACCAAGGTTATTATAGTTTTGTGTTTTTCTATTTGTTGTTTTTTTCTATTCGTTTTTTCTATTTTTTATTTAAGTTGTCCAGAGCCAGCTGCTTTCGCACTGGTGCCAATGAGAGGGCTAAAGGATTCAACCGAATATTACAGATTGTCCACACACACAGTAACTGTAGTAGATTTTCGGGGAATTTTATGAAAAGCTGAATGTGTTCTAAGCATTCTGAGCCCAAATTGACATTCTTTCCAATAAATAGATTGGGAGAAAAACAACTTTGTTTTAGTTCTCAAAGTGGCTGAAGCAGTCGTCTCTACCTGCTGGTCGCTATGCTAACCGAGAAAGCATGCTCACAGGAGAAGCGTAACTTACTTACACAGACACTTTTTTTCAATGGGAAACTGCCTTTTTGCTTCATCTTAATTCCTCCATAATATCTGGTCATAACTAGTAGTAGTGATGCACAAACTTGGTCTATTTGAAACATCGCCATCTCCTGGCAGCATTTACCCACCAGATTCAGTAGCTTGAAAACCTGCAAAAAGCTTGAAAACCCCATTGAAAACCTACATTGAAAACCCTATTGAAAACCTACATTGAAAACCCTATTGAAAACCTACATTGAAAACCACATTGAAAACCTACATTGAAAACCACATTGAAAACCTACATTGAAAACCACATTGAAAACCTACATTGAAAGTTTAGGGAAAAAGACTAAAACGGAACATAATATGCTTTTTATTTTAGTTCATTTTGGAATCAAAGATAATAGAATTTAGTTAACTAAATCGTTTTTTCATTACTATTTTTTAGTTTTAGTTTCAGTTTTAGTTTACTGTAATAACCTTGGCACGCACACACACACACACACACACACACACACACACACACACACACACACACACACACACACACACACACACACACACACACACACACACACACACACACACACACACACACACACACACACACACACACACACACACACACACACACACACACACACACACACAGAATTCCCTCCTCCCTTTCCCTTGCTATTATCACTGATGCCATTAAGCAACTTATTGGAATTGTTATTATTTGTGGTCAGTTTTATCATTTCAGCAGCAGCACTTTTTGATGTGTCATAATATAATATACTGCTTTTGTTTTTCAAATCCATTCACGTGGACAATGACATTTCGATATCCCAACTCTGCAGAATTTTTTGGGATATTTTGACACCTACATCCGTTCAGATAGGGCTGTACACTGTCAATCACCACAAGGTCAAATTCGGCATGTGTAACATTTAAGGTTTTATTCAGTATTTACATACAGTACACAAGTCAGACACAATGGTCAAGAAACCTTCAAATAAGGTCAGTTGGATATAAAATAAAATCTGCAGTCAAAACAACAGATTTTCAGTTAAAAATCACAAACAAGTGTTTTTTTCTTTCTTAGCATTTTTTTATGTCCACTTCGGTGTTGGAGATATGCAGAGCTATGATGAAACAATCACATGTTATTATACAGCTAATACATTTCCCTTTCTGCTCCTTAAGAAAACATGTACCTGACGTTCAGTCATTTTAGTACCCTGTGGTTGCAACCGAGCCAAATATAGACATTACCTCGTCCTCAACTCTCGTCCCCTAACATGTTCTTGATATGATTTTTCATGACGTTACCGTAGCAACCACTCCTATAAGGTAGCCTTATTTAATTTGACAGTGCAGTGGTGGTGTGGATCAAGAATCATAAGCTTTATGTAAATTGTTTACTCTAATTTGTATGCTACTTTATGACTCAAAGGGGCCACTGTGTCAGGTGAGGGGACAGGTAGTTGTTTTCCCCTCACTAAAGCTTCTCTTCTGAAAAACCTCACGGCCTTTGCCCCGTCCTCACTAGATCAAGTAGCACTCAGTTTAATGAAATTGCCTAGTTACTATTGATATCATGAGAGATTAAAGGGTTTGACATTTCCCCCATAAACAAAATGTTCCTAATCCAGCTCGGTGTGGCTGTTTGTGTCGACGACATCAGCACTGTGCATCGAGTGCACTTAGAGCACGTCGAAGCCTTAGACTCAGTGGGTGTCATGTCCTTCACATGACAAGACAGAGCTGGCTTCATCATGGCTCAGACTCTCAGAGTGGAAAGGGGGATACTAAAGGCATGTAACAAGTATCATCAATACCAATTCATGTTCAAATTTTTATGACACGTTTCTACTAATCCCGATGCAAGTCTGTCTTGCATGAAGTAGTGATTTCCTTGCTTATTGTGACCAATGAGAATACAGACTTTTCATGCTAGGGTGCATTTTTAAAGCATGTTTTGACACAATAGACAATGTTGGGTATTTTTTCCTGCATTTAGCTGATAATGTAGCTGACCATCATTGTCCTCCACAAAGAAAATCGGGGAGGGGACTGTGGATCTATATCCGTCCGTTAGTACGTTCGTCACATGCGATATCTCAGACAGCGCTTCCCTAATTTTGATGGAACTCGGGTGAATGATGCATCTTGCAATAGAGATCCGCCATTTACAAAATGACACTGTTTGGCCCGACGGTGGCGTTATAACAAGTTATTGAAAATTAAAGCTTTAAAAGGTCACACCTCTCACTCCATTTGACCAAATGTCATGCAATTCTGTACATACAGTAGGTCCCTCTCCTCACAAGAAACAAATAAGGTCTGCTATGAGGGATTTTCTGCCATTTACAATATTGTGAAAAAGACTTACAACTCTACTCCTCTGGCATCGAATTACCAATCTGTATGAAACTTGATATGTGGCATCTATGGACAAAGATCTCTCAACGCAATATTTTCCAGACTAGTACCTAAAACAACATGGCCGCTCTTGACCAATAACCATTCACGCGGGCGTGGTCTGGCACATAAATGCATATAAATCAGTCACAGATATTGTAACAAAATATGGTAAACATGTTGCAAACACTGTCACGACTCATCATACAGTGCCTTCGGAAAGTATTCAGACCCCTTGAATTTTTCCACATTTTGTTACCTTACAACCTTATTCTAAAATGTATTAAATAGTATTTTTCTGTCATTAATCTACACACAATACCCCGTAATGACAAAGCAAAAACGATCACATTTACATAAGTATTTAGACCGTTTAATCAGTACTTTGTTGAAGCACATTTGGCAGCGATCACAGCATCAAGTGTTCCTGGGTATGACGCTACAAGCTTGGCACACTTGCATTTGGGGAGTTTCTTCCATTCTTCTCTGCAGATCCTCTTGGATGGGGAGCGTTGCTGCACAGCTATTTTTAGGTCTCTCCAGAGATGTTCGATCGGGTTCAAGTCCGGGCTCTGGCTGGGCCACTCAAGGACATTCAGAGACTTGTCCCGAAGCTGTTCCTGCGTTGTCTTGGCTGTGTGCTTAGGGTCATTGTCCTGTTGAAAGATTAACCTTCGCCCCAGTCTGAGGTCCTGAGCACTCTGGAGCAGGTTTTCATGCTCCATTCATATTTCCCTCGATCTTGACTAGTCTCCCTGTCCCTGCTGCTGAAAAACATTCCCACAGCATGATGCTGCCACCACCATGCTTCACTATAGGGATTGTGCCAGGTTTTCTCCAGATGTTACACTTGGTATTCTGGCCAAAGAGTACAATCTTGATTTCATCAGACCAGAGAATCTTGTTTCTCAGGGTCTGAGATTCTTTAGGTGCTTTTTGGCTCCAAGTGGGCTGTGATGTGCCTTTTAAAGAGGAGTGGCTTCCGTCTGGCCACTTTACCATAAAGGCCTGATTGGTGGAGTGCTGCAGAGATAGTTGTCCTTCTCGAAGGTTCTCCCATCTCCACAGAGGAACTCTAGAGATCTGTCAGAGTGACCATTGGGTTCTTGGTTATCTCCCTGATGAATGCCCTTCTCCCCCAATTGTTCAGTTTAGCTGGGTGGCTAGCTCTAGGAAGAGTCTTGGTGGTTCCAAACTTCTTCCATTTAAGAATAATGGAGGCCACTGTGTTCTTGGAGACCTTCAATGCTTTTTTGGTAGCAGTTTTTGGTACCCTTCCCCAGATCTGTGCCCTGACACAATCCTGTCTCAGAGCTCTACGGACAATTCCTCCAACCTCATGGCTTGGTTTTTGCTCTGACATACACTGTCAACTGTGGGACCTTATTTATATAGACAGTTGTGTGCCTTTCCAAATGTCCAATCAATACATTTTAGAATAAGGCTGTATCGTAACAAAATGTGGAAAAAGTCAAGAGGTCTGAATACTTTCCAAATGCACTGCAACCAAGAACATTCATATATCGACACCACATGGTGGCGCTATAGCTTTTGTTACTATCGGTATAGTCTAGTTTGAATTGTTATTACTAATTGGCCCAACTGGCCCAAGCTGGGAAGGGGGGGGGGGCTGCATCATTTTCAGGCTAGTGAAGTTGACGGCACTGCGTATCACCCATTGGCACAACAAGGCTAAAGGTTTGATTAGGTCCTTGAGCAACAAACATGGTCACCACGTTCTGTTAGGGAGATAAATATTGGGATAGCGGTATGTTGTGTTTTTGTTTCTATGGTGAAGGGGGGATGAAGGAGACTGTGCTGAAACTATAAAGCCCTTGTTTATAAAAACTTTCAACACAGCCGATCTCGTTAAAATGTTTGGACGGGTCCCTTTGTCTCAAGAGTGGGCGGTGCCAGACCTGATGACGTAAACCTGGGTCTGTTACTTCTCCACACCCCCCATGCCACTGGTTTGAATACAGGACTACATGTGAGGTTAGGACAGGTGGCGCTGGTGGTAGATGTGTGCTAGAGTGATGGTACAGCAGGTATTTAATAGTGTCATAACCTCCAGGGTTTGCACTCTGCCACCACAGATGGTGTCCGTTCCTGCCAATTGGAAGAGTGTGTGAGCTGTCTGTAGGTCCTTGCTTCCATCTCCTCAGAAATATTTATCTGAACTTGACTGGTAAATGACCTTCCTTGTCACTGATTCAATGCAACCCATGATGAGGGTTGATAGCACCAACGTTTCAGGCAAGAGGGCTGGTTTAGGCTTGGATACAAGGAAGTGGCCACAGAAGTAGGGTTATGGGTCTGTTTTTCCGTAACTCTGCAGATTAAAGGGATTTTCTTGCCATCAAACTAGTCTTGAGAATGTGTATGTAGTAATACATTAGCTTTCTCATTTGTGTACTGATTGGCAATACTTGATGTGCATTATTATCTATATGGTGTTTCCTGATGGGTTTCCTGTGTAAGAAAGGATGCAGATGTTGTCTGATAGCGTTTAGAAAAGTTTTGTTGTATTAATTGTAGAAATATGAATAAAAACCTAGTTTTAAAAGATTGTTAATCATTTAGAAGTGCATAATTCCTGAGACTGTTTGTATGATGTGCAGTAGCCCTCAATGTGTTAACCTGAAGCAGAGGGCTACACAGTCCCCATAATGTTACTGTGTCTTAGGGCTTCACTGTTTCTTTCATCAGACTTCATTAATTCAGTCGTAATTCATTTGCATTACTGTGGAATGTTGTTTCCTCTGTTTTGTCAATGTAGTGTTTATTTACCCTAAAAAGTGTGGCTTACAGTACACACAAGTATAGTTCAGAGTATCCACATCATAAGTGTTGTTGTTTAAAAAATCTGAATCTTTTTATAGCAGGTAAAGTAGCTCAAAATGGTGGTAAAAAACAGCAGTGCTGAATCCTACCCTATTCCGTTTAGAAATGACTGCTTGGCTTGGTACTGACTTGTAAAAGAGTTAGAATGAGAGATTCTTGACATCAAGACATAATTACACGTTTTATCTCCAAAGCTTGGACGACAACTAAAAAAACCTCTTCTTTCTTTTAAAGATGGAGTTTTTAAAAACAGGTAGAAACATGCTTATTCTAGCCATTGTGCATGCCTTAAAAAAGAATACATTTTAAACCCCATGTAATTTGTATATCACTTTGGCAAGGGATACAATACATGTGATCACATTTCAACACCCCCAGTTTGTACATTTAAAATGTTTTGTTCTTTACATAGGAAAAAAAAAAAATCGATACGTCTTTCAATTACGTCACTGTACAAAAAAAGAGCAAAAGACAAAATGAATCCACAAGCCAGAAAGGAAACAAATTAAGAAAAGACAATTGCATAATTTTCACATATAGACTGGAGAGAGCATTAGACCACTAGAACCCTGTGTGTTCACTTTGGGAAGTGTCCTTATCCCAACCCTGTTATATAACCCTCAATGAGACCAGACAGGAGAGCAGGAGAGAGACACATGGGGACTGTACATGTACACTACTATACTACACTTCAGACCAACCTTCCCAAACCGTTTTCTTAAAAAGAAGCGCCCAGGATCATTTAGAGAAAGCCCGGCCTTAACCTCTATTATTACGCCCTCTCAGCAGTCTTCTAAATACAAGGCTCCTCCTCATCCAATCACACGGCCATTCAACGAACTCTGAAGAAGGGGACTAATTCTATACTAGAGATGATCTACTAGTATCAGTGGGTTAATCACAGACAAGACTGGACGAATAAAGAGCCTTCCCTGGCTACTTCACCAGTCACACCTCAGTAAGACTATACAACCACATCAGCAGTGTGCTCAGTGAGGATAGAGAGGATAGCTGGACTCATACATAGAGATACAACTCTAGAGAGGCTGACTTCGTAGAGCCGCATTTTGTCGGCCATCTTACATGGGGACATTTCTGAACGGTTTCTATTTCCATAAACATGTCTCTCTGCGGTTGTAATCCTCTGTCATTGAATGACTAGCGAGGACTTTGTCATGGCTTTCTGTCGTTCTGTTTAGGACATTTCCTGTTCTTTTCAAACAAATGTGCAACTAGAGGCTTGGGGGCTTTCCAGGTTCCAGCCATATTTCCTCTCCCATGTCTGTTTTCTCGGCTTGGCTTGCGAAGTTGTTTTGGCCCGGGCCCAGCCGGTGTCACTGTAGACCCAAACATCTCCAACCTGAGCTGCCTACTCTGTTTTACAGTGTACCAGACGTACATGCCAAAAGAACACATGCTGTTGATGTCAATGTCTCCAGCAACCCCCCTCTCCCTCTTCTCTCTCCTGCTCCTTACAGAGTGTTTAGTAGAGCCTGTACATTACACACTCCAGGCTGTGTGTCCCTGGGCAGTGCTTGGGGTGACCGCCATTACAGGGTTCCTATATGATCCTGGGGTGGAACACCAGGAGAATGTTCCGGCCCAAACATTTTCACTCAAGCAGAACCATGCTGATGGGGACTTTCTCTCTGGACAGGACATAAACTAAGGAACACACACGTACGTATGCGCGCGCGCACACACACACCCAGACACACACACACACACACGAGGCACATTGTACAGTATGGTGATGCACCTCGCTGGCCATGTTTGGCCTTCTTATAATGTCATCGCCATGGACACTACTACTGCTCAGTGTGCACACCCCTCCCTCAATCCATCCACAACAAGGACACCCCCCCCCCTCCCCTCTCACCTCCCGTGTCTAGCCTCACTGCAGGGTCAAAAGGCATTGTGCTGTAAATGTGGGATCCCTTTTAGAGTGTACCACTGTTGCAGAAAAGCTGAACCCTGTCTTCAGTGGTGTTGAGCGAGTGTGTTGGGTTTTTATTGCTGGTGCTACAGAGCTTTTCCCAACGAGAGTTCCTTTCTGTCTGCTGTTCTCCCGCCTGTCTTCAGGGATCATGCTGCAATACTTATTTTCCTTTGTATTTTCCTCAATCTTTCCTCTTCTCTTAAAGGCTTAAAGGCATGCTGATCACCACAGATGAGAGAGATGCAGCACAAACCAGTAGATTAGCATGTTCTCTGTCAAGAGTACAATCCATGATAACACTTGGTTCATTCTAGAAACACTGCTTTGTAAACCTGCCTTTTTCAAATACCTCTTGCAATCCTCCTCTCAGACACAAATTCAGTTCCATCGATCAGAAACAAAAAAAGACAAGGCTATTTATACATTTTAAGTACCCCCATGATCCCAACCATGTTTTTTTGCCTCTCCCTCCCTCCCTCCCTCCCTCCCTCCCTCCCTCCCTCCCTCCCTCCCTCCCTCCCTCCCTCCCTCCATAAAGATAAATACATCTATTTTTGATATACTCTCTCAACTAAAAGATGAAATAATATGCAGGAACTTTCAAATAAGAAGTAAATCCAAAGGCTGGTACCAACTTCATCACGAAAGGAATAAATCAACTCATAATAATGATATCGTAAACATTTAAATTAGTAATAAAATGATCTGGTTCCTCTCCGTCGAGAGTGCAAGGAGAAGGTTCCTCTTCTACTCTCCTATTTCTCTCTTTCACTTTATTTTTCTCTTTCTTTCAGTTAGTCACAAACACACGCAATACATTGGAATGCTGGAGAGAGAAGCTCGGCGCAGGGGTGTTTTTGTGTGGAGGGGAACGGTTTGTGACTGTGGAGGTGTCGTTTATGCGTGGCCTCCTTGGGTTCCTCTCTAAAGATTACACGGAGGAGAAGAGGACAAGAAGACATTACTGTCATCCACCCTCAGTCTCAACGGTGCAGGTGCCAGCAGTGGATAAGTGGAGGAAAAATGTTTTCAATATTCCTTCATGGTGTTTGTGTTAATAATTGTTTGCCAGGAGACAAAACGTAAACAGCAGCTTCTTCTGGCACCAGCTCCAGGACTCCCGAACACTGTCTCTCTCTGTCATCGTAATCTCTGGAGACTAGCTTGAGAGGAACATCATTCTCTCTCCACAGCAGGAAAGAGAGGCTAGAAAGTTGACTCCCTGTACGCTGCTTGTGGAGAGTCGATCATCGTTGCGACAGCTCTTCCTCTCTTTCTCTGTTAACGACCCCTCCTGCTCTCTTCATCATGGATGAAATAAGCCAGAACAGCACCATGACATAGTCAACCCCTCGGTCCCCTTCACCGTCCCTGGCCCGAAAACCCTACAACAGCCAGAAGCCTCTCCTTAAAGGCTCCCGTTTCCATTGGGAACGTCCCAATCAAAACATCATTCACATGACAAGGTATGACAAGAACAGGTGCAGCTGGTAATAAAGTAATAAAAAAATGCACCAAATATTCCGTGGCAGCTTCCCCTCCTCCTCCTCCTCTTTCCATTAAAACTAAAAAGAGAGAGCGGAATGGAGTGGTCGTCCCACTTGTTCCCTACCCTGCCCCCTCACTTACCCAGCATTTAGCCCTGTCTCCATCAGACGTAGGCGGACTCGCTGGACTGGGTCCTGCCCATGTTGGGGGGCTGTGACAGGTGAGACATGTCCTTCTTCCGGATCTCGCAGATGGACTTCCGGCGGGCCTGCACTCCCCGGATGGCTGCCTTGATTTTCTTCCAGCCCAGGTGGTTGAGCTCTGCCAGGTTGAGCAGCACGCAGATGCCACTCACAGCGAACATGAAGACCAGGAAGACCGTTTTCTCGGTGGGCCGCGACACGTAGCACTCCACCTCCTTCAAGCAGGGGTAACGGTCGCACTCGAAGATGCCCGGCACGCTGAAGCCGTATAGGAAGTACTGTCCCACCAGAAAGCCGATCTCCAATGCATTACGGAACACCACCTGGATTATGTAGAAGCGCGAGATGCCCTCCTGCTGGCGCTGCTTGGACTTCTTGCCATGCGTGAGCCCCCGCGGCACATTGGGGATCTCCTTGACCTCCATGCAGTCATGCTCGTCCTTCCCGCCACCGTCGCCGTGGTGCACCAGGATGCCGTTGATGTTGCGAAGCTTCCTGGTGCCGCTTTGCCCGTAATCCGAACGCTCCAGCAGCGGGTAGAGGAAGGAGTAGCGTCTGTCACGCTGCTTGGCCGACTGGTGCACAGAGTAGGTGATGAAGCACAGGCTGGGCGTACACACCAGAATGATCTGGAAGACCCAGTAGCGGATGTGGGAGATGGGGAAGGCCTTGTCGTAGCAGGCCTGGTTGCAGCCCGGCTGCAGGGTGTTGCAGATGAACATGGTCTGCTCGTCCTCGTACACCGTCTCGCCAACGATGGCCACGATCAGGATCCGAAAGATCACCACCACGGTCAGAAGAATCCTGTCAGAGAGAGAAGACAAAATAAATATTAGATACAATCATCAACTGGAAGGTGTGGTGAAGAGAGAAAGGATGGTGGAAGACCAATAAACAATATTGGATTAAAGAGATTGAAGAAGATTCGGACGGGGCAGGATCAAGAGAGAGAGAGAGATATAACTTGGATAAGAGATGTGGAGTTCTGGGAGCAATGAGCAGTGATTGGACATGATGTCACTGTTCCTTTAGATAAGGTAGAAAGAAGGGATTAATCTAGAGCACATTCATCTGCTGAGCACAATATCTATATTAGAGAAAGAACAATTATTTTTTCCCATACTTCTTCCAGTCATTTCATCTCCAGCGCAACAGCCATTTAAAACAGCGACATGACACATCTCTCTGCTTCATGGCCTAAGTTTAGCATCAGGCTCATTTAACATGATAACCCTCATCTCAGTCCCTGCTAAAATGGATCTTGCTCTAATTAATTTTGTAACACACAGTCTCTGTCTTCCCATTTTTCATCTATCCCCTTAGCAACCGGTGACACTGTGCACCTTGTTTGTGGCTTGCGTGCTATTTCTGTGCGTGTGACAGAGAGAGAGGGGAGATTACTGGGTGTGAAGCAATTCACTGTGTTTTTTCAGTGGTGTTGTGACATGTTGAGAATATTCATTCTGAGAATAACTATTATAGCCTGTGAGGGGGCATACATATGTACAGGGCCGGCCCTGGACGTTCTGCCACCCTAGGCGAGACAAAAATAAAAATAATCACATTTTTATCTCAGCTAAAAGTCGGAGGAACAGAACATAACAGCAGCCCAAGTCATAAGTCATATTTCTCCAACGTCAAACCAGAGCGTCTTGCTTGCAAAAAAATGTAATCTTAGCCATCCTTATGAATCTAAACATGGCATTTTCAAAAGTGACATTCCCACCCAGACAGATGATCTACCGAGGCAGAAAGATGTAAGCTTCAACTGCTGATGCCTTCTGTCTCATATAGACTAACGTACTTTGGTGCAAAAAGTGTAAATCAATCCCAGAACAACAGCAAAGGACCTTGTGAAGATGCTGCAGGAAACAGGTACAAAAGTATCTATACTGACATAACCTGAAACGCTGCTCAGCAAGGAAAAAACCACTGCTCCAAAACCGCCATAAAAAAGGCAGACTACAGTTTGCAACTGCACATGGGGACAAATATCGTACTTTTTGGAGAAATGTCCTCTGGTCTGATGAAACAAAAATAGTTTGGTCATAATGACCATTGTTATGTTTGGAGGAAAAAGGGGGAGGCTTGCAAGCCGAAGAACATCATCCCAACCGTGAAGCACAGTGGTGGCAGCATCATGTTGTGGGGGTGCGTTGCCTCAGGAGGGACTGGTGCACTTCATAAAATAGATGGCATGAGGACAGAAATGTATGTGGATATATTGAAGCAACATCTGAAGACATCAGTCAGGAAGTTAAAGCTTGGTCGCAAATGGGTCTTCCAAATGGACATTGACCCCAAGCATACTTCCAAAGTTGTGGCAAAATGGCTTAAGGACAACAAAGTCAAGGTATTGGAGTGGTCATCACAAATCCCTGACCTCATTCCTGTAGAAAATGTGTGGGCAGAACTTAAAAAGCGTGTGCGAGCAAGGAGGCCTACAAACCTGACTCAGTTACACCAGCTCTGTCAGGAGGAATGGACCAAAATTCACCCAACTTATTGTGGGAAGCTTGTGGATGGCTACCCGAAATGTTTGACCCTGTCATAATCGTCGTAAGAACATTTGGACCAAAGCGCAGCGTGAAATCGGTTTGACATTTTTTATTATAAGTGAACCGCACAAAAAAACAATAAAGAATAAACAATACGTGAAGCTCACAGGCAACTACACATAAACAAGATCCCATTAAACACCGTAGGAAAATGGCTGCCTAAATATGATCCCCAATCAGAGACAACGATAAACAGCTGCCTCTGATTGGGAACCATACCAGGCCAACATAGAAATAAAACAACCTAGATTACCCACCCTAGTCACACCCCAACCTAACCAAAATAGAGAATAAAAAGGCTTTCTATGGTCAGGGCATGACAGTACCCAAGTTAAACAATTTAAAGGCAATGCTACCAAATACTAATTGAGTGTATGTAAACTTCTGACCCACTGGGAATGTGATGAAAGAAATTAAAGCTGAAATAAATAATTCTCTCTACTATTATTCTCTCTACTGCCATTTCACATTCTTAAAATAAAGTGGTGATCCTACCTGACCTACGACAGGGAATTTTTACTAGGATTAAATGTCAGAAATTGTGAAAAACTGAGTTTAAATGTATTTGGCCAAGGTGTATGTAAACTTCCGACTTCAACTGTATCTTCAGAAAGCGGAAAGCTAAATTAATAGCTTCAATTTTTTTTTTATCTCCTCGAATATTACAGGCCGCAGCTCAGCTTCAGAATGTCATAGAGAGGAATCAATATATCCCCGTAAGCATCAGCTGCTTATAGTAGGTAGCAGTTTCTTACTAATAATATGACACCTGTTATCACATATGGCAGACACCACAATTGTTACAATTAGAATAAAAATAACACTTTTATTCAACCTATTTAACATATTTTAATATTCCTGTAAAACTGTAAAAAGAATGATACATCATTTGAGCTTTGGAAACAAGTTCTTTCAGAAATGCATGGCTGGCCTAATGTCAATGACCCAGCCTTAACGAATTTTGTTTATTTACATATCGAAATTGATTGTCCAGCATCAGTTTCAGCATCTATTTTTTCCGTGCCCTGCCTAGAGTGGCCTCTTTCCTCTGCTGTGGTGCTTCCTTGCAATCAGCAATGTTTTCTCTCTGTAGCTGTCCATGGTCCTGAAATCAAATCATCCGAGAGAGACAGAGAAAGAGAGAGAGATGTAGTCTATTTAAATCATTTTTTAAAAAACAAAGTAAACAGGAGATAGATAATTGAGTAATCGTACAAATTACTGTGATAGAATTATTGTGAGTGTATGATCAACATTTACCTCTCATTCGAAGACAAACTGACTCGCCTGGCCTTTCTGGTAGCAAAAGCTTGCACTGCTTGTGCTCAATTGATGTGGTGGAGAGTCCATTTAGTCTCTCTTGATTCATAGCAGAGCGCAGGTAGTTTTTGATGAGTTTGAGCTTGGAGAATGTGCGCTCTCCACTTGCCACTGTCATGGGGAGGCAACAAATGCATTGGGATACCAGTAGGCCATTTGGTATCTGGGTATGTACTCCAGTGCGTCAAGTGGTTTTGCCTCACTGTCCAGTCTCCTTGCTCAAGAATTTGAGCTCATTACACAGCTCTTTTGCGCCGATGTCCCTGGAATCCCTGTACGTAAGGGCCCTCTCCAGTGTTGCGCAGCCAGTGATAAGTGCTGCAGTGTCCATGTGGTGCGGATGTTGTACAGGATGCTGAAAACACTGCTATGCTCTTCGAGCTGCGTAACACGCTCGTTGACAGACTGGATAGCAGAATCAAGAATCTGATGAAAGAAATATTTTGAATTTCTGCTGAGGTACAGTCACAGGCTCATCTGGGAAACAGTGAAGCCCATTACTGGGATAACAATCATGGGCTTCACTGGGAAACAGGGCTCAATTACCCATCTCCTCTGCCAATGCGCCAGACATGGTAGCAATTTTTTTTTTAAATCTCTGTAGCTTATTATTATTTCCACTAGTAGCTAGCTAACGTTACCAGGTTAGACTACTGCCTTAATCACTCATCTTCTTCCTCACACACAAACTTTAAAAATATATATATACAATCATCTAAACCGGCAGATTCCTTTTTAATGTTTCACAATTGGATAATCCCATATAAACACACACATCACTATAGCTATCAAGGATAGTGGGAGTGAACTTCGGGAGAAGCGGGAATGGGGTGGAGGCGGGAACTGCAGCAACGGCTATGAGCTAGTGTCTGGGGCGCCGGTGGTGTAGTAGCCGATCAGGGGTGGCAGCTAATTGCCAAAACGTCGCCCAAAATTCAATCTTGCCTAATGGGAGGGCCGGCCCTGCATATGTATACAAGTGTATGCAGCTGTTTTTGTACAGCGCGGCGCTACAGTTTCCTTCTGTGAGTGGGCTTCAGAGGTAATCTTTCACTGTCAGTTGAACTCACACACTCTCACTCAAAGCATTCGTCTCATTCATTTTTCAGACAAACTCAGCAGGCCTTTTAACACTAGAGGACGGCAAGCCTTTTGTGTGCAGCTCTCAAAGAGATCCACACTTCGAATGAACTTCCGTTAAGGTCATAAATCATCATAATTACTCCAAGCAGATTTAACCACCTGCCATTAGTCCTGGAACTCATTAACTGTATAATGAGAACTTTTATGAAGTGATGACGACAATAGAAGAAAGTGGGATTTTCACCTTAGTTGCCAAATAGTTGGATGCGGTTTGGCTGCTGTGGGTGAATTTGTAATCTACCAATCGGAGCAGCTTTACTGGCCTGCACATGCCACAGCTGTGGTTTCAGAGGTCATATTTAATCTGACCCAAAGTCAGCCGCTATTCACATGTAGGCCTATTTCTCATAATAGACAGAGACTGCAGAGGTTAAAAAAAATGTAAGCCTGGAATAAAGGGAAAGGAAAAAACTGAAATACATGCTCCCAATCCGCCCACCTGTAATCTGGAAGGAATTGCAGTAGAATTTTTTTAAAGTAATGCTGTTGCCCTTGTAGTGACTCCATTAAGGAGTTTAGGACACAGTATCCACTATAGCAGTTCTATAGCATTGTGCCAGCTAGCGCACTGTATCAGTCAAAGGCTGTGAAAAATGATTAGGTACAGAGGGAAAACATCAAATTACTGTGGAATTAGTTACAGACGGGGATAAAAAAGGCACCCAAAAATGTAGTGGACAGAGATTTAGATGAATAAAAACAACTGCCAAAGCGGTAAAAAAAAGGGGGATGAGGGAACAAAATCTCATCAGGGAGAATGAATTATATAATGGCTTCCACACGCAAACCCACAACCTTAATCTGCTCCAGGGCCAATGGAGGATTCTTGCATTAGGCCTAGTAGTTTGTTTAATGCCATCAAATAGCTTCAGATGATCCATGCCCACAGCCCCCACCTGCTCCTTCTCCTCTTCCTCCTTCACTAGCTCTCGTTCTGTCTTTTCTCCCTGTCTTTCCATTCCCTGTGCTCCTGCGCCCTACCATCTCCCTCCCTAACCCCCCTCTGTCCCTCCCTCCCTCCCCCTCTTTCCCTCCCTATCTTTGCCTGGCATTGCAACAGAATAAGCTCCAAATGGAGACCATTTCTATTTTAATTTTTAAAATTTTGGTGAAGCATTTTTGCTTCCATTGTCAGAAGAATTTGTTAAACGTTAAAACAAAATCTCCTTTGTGAATCTTGTGAAAATGTCCAAAACCGCCTGTGTATGGCTCTGCTGGCCTTGCCCCCCAGCCCCTTGTCATCGTGTCCTCCCCCGTCAACAGCCTGCATCTGGTTGTTAAATGAACACCCTGTCTGTGCTTTCATACAATGCCCAGTGACAATGTAAAAACATTATGCCCAGAACCCAAAAAGCTTATTTTAATTTATCATGGTTTCTCTCTCAACAGCTAATGACAAAAGCCAGGTTTATTTGTTTGAAGTACTATTTGAAGTACTATTTGAAGTACTATTTGTATCTACAGTGATCAGTGTGCACCAACATGTGAAATGATAAGTTATTTCTCGGAGGGAAGCGTTGTCACAACCGTCCGCACACAGACAACTGAGCAGCTTTGCTAAACAACCAACAGAGATGCCATTTGAAGTGATGCTACTGTATTGTTGTTGTTTTTGTGGAGGAAGAACAGCCCCTTTTATACTGTACGTTCAATTCAAGTCGCTCTTCCTTAAGTTTGACTTAAGTTTGACCGATTCTACAGTGTTTCTTTCTGTAACCCCTGGAGATAGATAATATGTTGATCGAGGAAAGGGGGTAAGTCAGGAGGGGGGGTGGGGTTCCCTGGTGCCTTTACCCACAAACCCCCTACATCCCCCCTACCCTCCCTCCCTCCCCTCCCCTCCCCTCCTTCCTCCGACAGTTACCATGGCAACAACAGATGGGCAGAACAAGGAACGGTGTGCTCGTGAGCTCTGATTCGAGCTGAGGACCAGCTGTAGTGAAGACTACAGGCAGCTTGACTACCCAGGAAGCTGAGAAGAAACACCAGCAATAACAATGCTACCAAAGCAGGCTGGAACTGTCTGCTGTCATCTATGGATGGAAGCCAGATTAAAAAATCATTCTACACCCAGGAGAGAGAACCTGTTGTATAGACTGTTGCAGACATGGTTGATCTATGATAGACTCTTATTGATAACCACAAACACGATCGATATATATAAACTGGGGGGTTTGAGCCCTGAATGCTGATTGGCTGACAGTCGTGCCTAAGAATAACCCTTAGCCGTGGTTTATTGGCCATATACCACACCCCTTCGGGCCTTATTGCTTAAATATAACAGACACTAGAGAAGTCCTTTTCACTAGGTGATGGCTGAAGAAGCCACCCATACACAAGAAGCTGTGATGAGTCAAAGCTGGCTTGTTTGCCCCATGATTTCAATGTTCCTCATGTGATACTGCTGTGTAATCCTTTTAAAGGGCTCCCTCTTTCCCCCGTTGTCTGGGCTTCTGCTGCTGCTTTACCTGGCCTCATCCCTTTAACTCTCTCTATAAAGCATCTCCCTGGTTTCCTCATGCCTGTCTTGTGACAGGCTGCCAAGGTTTATCATCAATAGGACCTGGTTGACTTGACTGCAGGCCATTTGGCACATAGCCCACAGCTACGTCTTGCTTCAGGTAGGGTCAGAATCTTGGCCGTTTAGCTAATACTGTGTCGAATCTTCCCAGAGAATCCTGGGCCTATTTCCTCTGCCGCTCACACACGTCCACACACGCGCACACACACGTCCACACACTGGTTGTGCATCAGGACAACAGCTTAATCCCAGCAGGATGAGACTCCAGACATGGAGGAGAACTAAAACAATTGAGAGAGAGGGGGAGAGAGAGTGAGAGAGAGAGAGAGAGAGAGAGAGAGAGAGAGAGAGAGAGAAAGGGGGGGGGCTACAACCTTCAATCCAGGTTATTTGACAGCATGTCACACGCAACCATAAATACTGTATATACTGGCACACACACATACATACTGTATATAAAACATCCCCACCAACACAGACACATACCCAGTGAAGCATACACACAAATTACATGATGCAAATATATTTAGACAGTAGTGATATAGAGTTCACCCTGAGATGGAGCCTGAAAATCATCCATCCACTTTAGAGAGCACGGGAAGAACACAGGAATGTCAGACAGTATGGCTCTATATCGACACAATCATCTTTGTAAAGCTTGTGTGTGGATGGCACTCTGTTAGCAGGGGAGCGGAGGCCCTCTGCCCCTTCTGTCACTGACTGGAATGTGACAGAGATGGAGGAGGTCCAGGATAGCCCTCAAGACCGGAACACACTCTCCGTGGCAGAGTCTGTACACAGTGCTCAGTGTGTGTGTGTGTGTGTGTGTGTGTGTGTGTGTGTGTGTGTGTGTGTGTGTGTGTGTGTGTGTGTGTGTGTGTGTGTGTGTGTGTGTGTGTGTGTGTGTGTGTGTGTGTGTGTGTGTGTGTGTGTGAGTGAGAGTGTGAGTGTCACTGGGTGTGGGTTTTGGTGTGGTTTGGTGTGTTTGAGAGAGATATAGAGCCAATACTATATGTGTGTGGTGGTGGAGAGAAGAGAATGATCCTGTCTGTGTTTTTTGTGTGTCTCTCGGTCTAAAGTCAGAGCCATACGGATGTAAATCTCATCTGTAGACCTCTGACGTGAGACAGTACCCACTCATCCTCATCCACTTCTCTTCAAGTCCTCGCCCCACACTCACAATATCCACAATCTCCTCCTCAGTATCCCAGTGCAGCTGATCAGTACTGAGAGACAGACTGGGGGCCGTGGCACACTAATGTCCTCTCTCGTTGGATACACACTAGAGTGACTTGAGCTGGTGATTTAATTACACACAGCACAGCAGTGATTAATCCCTATTTACCACTTGAGTAGCTCCAAGTCCACTCGCAGCCTCACAGCAGTCCTTCACAGCGCCACAGAGACCTCCACTCCACTGTAATCAACTGATAACAGTATAGGTGTGCAATAGGGCTGGCAACACAGCCATCAGAGCCGAGTGCTGGGTTTGGGAAGGTCATGAGGTGTGAGTTAGAAAAAGAGCAGCAGTCAGAGATCGGGATGGGAGCACGGCTGTAATCCACATTTAATCTCCTGTTTTGGTCAATCCAGGGCCTGCGAGTGTGGCCCTTGCCAAGGCCAAAACCCAAATCACTCTCAGTCACACATGTTGGAAGCATTCTTCACGGACTCCCAGCCACACACACTCCTCTATCGCTCCTAAATGTATTCTAAACATGTGCAGTACTGAGAAGTATTCTAAATCTATTCTAAACATGTGCGGTACTGAGAAGTATTCTAAATCTATTCTAAACATGTGCAGTACTGAGAAGTATTCTAAATCTATTCTAAACATGTGCAGTACTGAGAAGTATTCTAAATCTATTCTAAACATGTGCAGTACTGAGAAGTATTCTAAATCTATTCTAAACATGTGCAGTACTGAGAAGCATTCAAAATCTATTCTAAACATGTGCAGTACTGAGAAGTATTCTAAATCTATTCTAAACATGTGCAGTACTGAGAAGTATTCTAAATCTATTCTAAACATGTGCAGTACTGAGAAGTATTCTAAATCTATTCTAAACATGTGCAGTACTGAGAAGCATTCAAAATCTATTCTAAACATGTGCAGTACTGAGAAGTATTCTAAATCTATTCTAAACATGTGCAGTACTGAGAAGTATTCTAAATCTATTCTAAACATGTGCAGTACTGAGAAGTATTCTAAATCTATTCTAAACATGTGCAGTACTGAGAAGTATTCTAAATCTATTCTAAACATGTGCAGTACTGAGAAGTATTCTAAATCTATTCTAAACATGTGCAGTACTGAGAAGTATTCTAAATCTATTCTAAACATGTGCAGTACTGAGAAGTATTCTAAATCTATTCCAAACATGTGCAGTACTGAGAAGTATTCTAAATCTATTCTAAACATGTGCAGTACTGAGAAGTATTCTAAATCTATTCTAAACATGTGCAGTACTGAGAAGTATTCTAAATCTATTCCAAACATGTGCAGTACTGAGAAGTATGCAAGGACCCAGACGTTCTGATTCACAAGACATCACGATTGATGTGTACAGTTAGTGAATCAATGTAAGTAATGACAAATCGTTAGTTGTGCATTTGAGTTTGATAAACATCTACATTTTGGGTGAAGGTTGTGTGTTTACCTGTTTATAGGTTGTAATGTTTGTGTGGGGGGATTATATGTATTTATGTTTGTGTTAGTGTTGCTGTGCAAAACCAATCTCCTCCACCACAGTATTCTCTAGAGCAGGAATTCCCAAACTGGGGTACGCAATGCTGTCGGGGGTACGTCAAATAAAAATGTGATTCACATTTTCTTTTAATAAAATCAAAATATTTATTATTCTTTAAACTTTTCAAACAGTCCATTTATATTTTCCAACGGGGCTATACATTTAGTAGCCTCGTTTCACTGCCAAAAATAAAATAAAATAATCTAGTGTCCAGCGAAACAACAACATAATGTCAAATACAGGTAGCCTAGTCAAATAATTAACATCCAATCACTTATCATTTACCGTTACTCTCTTGCGGGAATTCAACTAACGGACCGGTCCGTATGTAGCCAAATGTAGCTTCTGCTCATGTTGGTATCTGTACTGATGGCGCAAACACCATGACAGGGAGACCTAGTGGAGTGGTAACGCGCATGCGAGCAGTTGCTCCCGACGCCACTTGGGTAACAAAGCAGCAGTCACCGAGAGGCTCTTGGTTTTTGGTTATCAAAGGGCAAAAGTATTGACACGTTTTTTTTTAGAGACGAGCTTAAAGTTTTCTTTACTGACCATAATTTTCACTTGTCTGACCGGTTGCATGATGATGAGTTTCTCACACGACTGGCCTGTCTGGGTGATGTTTTTTCTCACCTGAATGATCTTACAGGGTCTCTCCGCAACTATATTCAATGGGCGGGACAAAATTGAGAACCACTGGTTCTAGAGCAGGGCCTCCCAACCAGGGGTACTAGGACCTTGGCCTATCCACAGCAGGTACTTGAAAAGACTCAGGAGTCCACAGGGTTACTGGTAAAATGCACATGAGGGGGTACTTCAGGGCTACTCAGGGCAGAGCAACAATCAGTTGGTGGTACTATAACCCATAAAGGTTGTGAACCACTGCTCTAAGTAAACTTGGGATGGCCACTGCTTTACAGTGATTGTATCATTTATCAGACTCAGCTTTCACTAAGGTTTGATGCTCCGATCTGTCTCTATTCCCCATCGGAGGCCTAAGGAGATCAGACACATGAAACCACTGCTCTCTCCTAGTGTGTGTGTGTGTGTGTGTGAGTGAGTGAGTGAGTGAGTGAGTGAGTGAGTGAGTGAGTGAGTGAGTGACCGAGTGAGTGAGTGAGTGAGTGAGTGAGTGAGTGAGTGAGTGAGTGAGTGAGTGAGTGAGTGAGTGAGTGAGTGAGTGAGTGAGTGAGTGAGTGAGTGAGTGAGTGAGAGAGAGAGAGAGAGAGAGAGAGAGAGAGAGAGAGAGAGAGAGAGAGAGAGAGAGAGAGAGAGAGAGAGGGGTTGTGCGTGTGCGCACGTGCACGTGCATGTACAATACACGTCCCAAGTGTTTGTAACACAATTTGCTTGGAAAGAGTGGAGATCAATTCAGTATATTATTGCCAGTCAAATGGCTTCTCTCTGTCTCACCCTCTCTCTCTGTCTCACTCTCTCTCTGTCTCACCCTCTCTCTCTGTCTCACCCTCTCTCTCTGTCTCACTCTCTCTCTGTCTCACTCTCTCTCTGCAGCATGGTGAGTTGAATACTTAATGAAAGATAAGTGAATGTGATAGGTGGAGTGTGAAGTCGTTGTCACATTTAGCATGCGGTTATTCATGTTTGGCTGCTAACGGTGTGTGGCTTACTCAGTTTTGGCAGTGGAAACATTTGCCTGAGAGTGTGAGAGTAAATATAGCATCCGCACCGCAATTTGCTCACCCTTGTGTTTGTATGTTTGGCCATCTGGCTGTATGTCTGTGTGTGTGTTGGGGTATGAACTTGTGAGTCAGATGAGGATCTGTATCACAAGTGTCTGTTTATGTTTGTCTATTTGTGTTGGAGGGAGCATGGCGCATGTCGCTTATTGGTCTGTGTTGGGTGTTTCACTGGTGTGTGCGTGCGTGATTAAGTATATATTTGTGTGTGTTTGTGTGTGTGTTTGAGTGAGCTGTCTGGCTCTCTCATCCGCTCCTATCACTTATACTCAACCAAACACAGCAGCTGCTGCTGCCAGCCCTGAGGGACAATGTTGGACACAGTGGACAAACACAGATACACACACACACACCAATGCCATATCTCCCCATGCCCTTATCATGCCTATAGCCCAAACATTGCAGCAGAATGATAGGATGCAGGTTCTGTTCAGTGAGTGAGAGAGAGAGAGAGAGAGAGAGAGAGAGAGAGAGAGAGAGAGAGAGAGAGAGAGAGAGAGAGAGAGAGAGAGAGAGAGGTCCAGCACCATAAGTCAATGTAGAAAAGCATTGAGAGAGGTGGTATAAGACAATGTGTCAGAGATGTATGGGATAGATATGATCTGCACCAGGTGCAAATCAATACCCACAGGCACTTGATCCGTCTAACTCTCACAGTTAGAGCGAGAGCGCTGGTGCCTTTGTACAGTCAGTGGATCTCATTGTGAGTCTATGGAAGCTTAGAACAAAGGGAACAGGCTCCTAACAAACTGATACAACCTTCCATATGCGTCTTGCTACGTCAGATAATGAAAGCTCAATGTTCTGTTATTGTTGTTGAGCCCAATGCGGGTGTGAGGCCTATTTATTTTTTTTATTTTATTTCACCTTTATTTAACCAGGTAGGCTAGTTGAGAACAAGTTCTCATTTGCAACTGCGACCTGGCCAAGATAAAGCATAGCAGTGTGAACAGACAACACAGAGTTACACATGGAGTAAACAATTAGCAAGTCAATAACACAGTAGAAAAAATGGGCAGTCTATATACAATGTGTGCAAAAGGCATGAGGAGGTAGGCGAATAATACAATTTTGCAGATTAACACTGGAGTGATAAATGATCAGATGGGCATGTACAGGTAGAGATATTGGTGTGCAAAAGAGCAGAAAAGTAGATAAATAAAAACAGTATAAAAACAGTATGGGAATGAGGTAGGTGAAAAAGGGTGAGCTATTTACCTATAGACTATGTACAGCTGCAGCGATCGGTTAGCTGCTCGGATAGCTGATGTTTGAAGTTGGAGATGACTAACAGGGGTTTATAAATGACCGTTTACGACGAGGCCTTTACTTAATCTTTGACAAACCATGGTATGGCTCTTTGAGAAGGCAGAATCTATGGCTCCATGACTGTTTGAGGTGTCGACATGGGTTAACATTGTAAGATAATAATTGAGTGGTCTAAGAGTGGTCTGGGACACTGTGTCTATTCTAGTCTTTCTCTTTGAGTTTTACGGTCATTTAAGGTCAGTCTTACGGTCATTTATAAACCCCTGTTAGTCATAAGTGCTGACTCATGGACTGAACCCTCGTTAACAGCCCAGCCTCTCAACAGCCAGATTCACTGACCTCTCCTCTCTCGGCCTGAATAATCTTTCTTAACCCTCTTTTTCCACTCTTTTTCTCCATCCCTCTTTCACTTTCTCTCTCCTCTCTCTCTCTCTCTCTCTCTCTCTCTCTCTCCTCTCTCTCTCTTCTCTCTCTCTCTTTCTGTCTCCTCTCTCTCTCTCTCTCTCCTCTCTCTCTCTTCTCTCTCTCTCTCTTTCTCTCTCTCTCTCTCTCTCTCTCTCTCTCTCTCTCTCTCTCTCTCTCTCTCTTCTCTCTCTCTCTCTCTCTCTTAATATTCCCAATGGCCTGTTGATTGTTTACCCAGCTGTTTGGGACAGTAAAAAGTAGAGTGCTGCAGCTACAATCTCTTCTCATCTATTTGTTGGTAAATATATACATCTACTGTACAATTACCTTCGGTTAGCGAAGATGGAGGAGACTGAAACGAAAACATATTCTTAAAGTACTCTACTTTCTCTTTCAAAATATCATTCAGTGAATCATGAGGGACTCCATCATTTGTAAAAAGTTTCAATACAACATATTTGGTAGCATTTCTTTGCTGAAGATTGGATAATTTTTTTTTTGCATTTTTTCTCATATTCCATCCAGTTTGCTTTATTTTTATAATATATTACACTGGGTCTTCCTTGAATAAGTTCTTCCATTTCTTTTTGTTTTTCCTCTAACTTATTCTGTGCCTCTATGGCACAGTTTTTATTGATATCTAACTGTACTGTTAGTCCTTCAATTTCCTTTGTTAATATGGACTCAATGATCTAAATTGCTTTTGTTTTATAGATGAGTACTGAATTGCATGGCCTCTAAAGGCACATTTAAAAGTGTCCCATACAATATGGGGATCTTCTGTACCTATGTTATGTCAGAAATACAATCTCCAATATCCTCGTCTACGTGGAAATGCCGTAAGAATCACATTTCTTCATCAGCCGATGTCACAAAGTGCTATACAGATACCCAGCATAAAATCCCAAACAGCGAGCAATGCAGATGTAGAAGCACGTAAGCATGTAAGAGTAATATATATGCCAATTATGTGATGGTCTGACCACATTCTTTTGAAACTTTTGGTGCCAGAGAGAATGACATAAGAAAGTAATCAAGACGACTAGCCTGACTAAACCTCCGCCATGTATATCTCACTAGGTCAGGATATTTAAACCTCCATATATCCACTAATTCCAATATATCCATGACATTCATGATTTCCTTTAGTGCCTGAGGGTGATAGTTTGAAGTGTGATTTCCTTTACGGTCCATATAGGTATTTAAAACCATATTAAAATCTCCCACCATAATAATATAGTATAGTGTTGCTTGTAGAGTTTATATATTTTTAAATATATTTTCAAAGAAGCTTGGATCATCATTATTTGGACCGTGTATATTAATGAGCCAAATCTGTTTATGGTCCAATAACATATTTAAAATCATCCATCTGCCTTGAGGATCTGTTTGGACAATTTGCACATTTGGATCAAATGTTAATTAATATCATTACCCCTTTTGAATTTCTTTGCCCAGGGGAGAAATATATTTTGCCCCCCCCAGTTCTTTTTCCACAAACTTCATCAAAAAATGTTGAATGAGTTTCCTGTAAACAATAGACATTAGATTCCTTTTCTTTTAACCAGGTAAATACTGATCGTCTTTTTGTAACGTCCGCTTCCAACTCACACTCTCAAACACCTAGATCCCCTGAACGCAGCTCACTCTCCAGATCCTAATCACCTGAATTCTGATCACCTGTTCACACACCTGTACGTCATTATCACACACTATTTTAGTTCAGTTCTTTGTACCCCATCACTGTGAGGTATTGTTTGTTTTGTGACACGCTTGTATTTGGAGTGCTGTTTTGCTTGTAATTTAATCCTCCTGTGTATGATAGTTTTGCCTGCCTCACTAATGATGCCTATTCCCTGCCTGTACCTTAGCCTGTTGGATTTCCTGTTTTCAACCTCTTGCCTGATCTCCCGGATGACATTACGAGCCTTTTCCCTGCCTGTACTGTTGCCTTTTTGGACCCCCTGTGTATGACCTTCTGCCTGCCCCTGGACCCAGTTACCTGCCTCCTCCTGTGGTCCTTTACAACTAAACACCGGCTTCGCCAGGCGCTGAAACCAGCTCAATGTCTCCCATCGTGTTCATTACTTTTCTTATCTGCTAAGCCATTACAATTATAACTGGCTATACTTATTTCACCAATTACCATAATGAGACACAAGTTTCAATTATATTTATCATCATATGTTTGTAAACTCACCATTAAAAAGTAACATGATGATTGAGTGTCTATATAGCTGTGCCATGATATTTGCATTGCTACTAAGTAAACCTCCAATTGGTCCCCACTATTCCACCTGCTAAAACCCCTCATCCCGAGTTGGGTTGTCATCCCAATGCCCGACAGACCACCCCCAACCCCCCCAGATCCCATGGCTCTGGAGAGACTGTGACCCATCCTTTGAAAAGAGCACACAGTGCCACCCACAGAACAGAAGCAGATCAACCGCCAAATGCATTTCCATCACCCTCACTCAAACAATTATTGTGATTCATCCTATCCTGTCCCTAACATCTTTTACTCCCTCGCAACAGTTGTGGGATATACACACACACACACACACACACACACACACACACACACACACACACACACACACACACACACACACACACACACACACACACACTCAACCCCTTTCCCCCAAACAACCATAGACTCAGATTCTCAACAGTTGCACCACCCCAGAGCCCAATTCAAGAAAGGTCTTGATTTACGAATGCATATACAGTCGCAGCTGTATGCGAAGGCCTGCAAAACTGAGCAAAAGAAAAGTCAGAAATGGGGAGATATGATTAACCATTGTCACGTCCTAGATGATGGAGGTCAGATATACCCCCTACACCTGAAACACCCACAACATGGTACCCCGTTGTTACCATATTCCCAAACATCTCCATGCAGTCAGACCTTTGATTTGGTGTCTGGGTGGGGGCACCCCACCGGACAGGTACAAGGTCGTCAGGGTTCTCTTTAGCATCTTTGACAATTTCCTTTGATATTATGGTCTCCCATCAGGGGGCTCTGGCTTTGCAGAATCAACCTGCCAGACTGGCTCAGAATCATGAGGGGACGCATTGACCGCATTTAGGTTGCATACAGGCCGCTTACAGCAGGCCCATAAAACAAATAGGAACTTCTCCTTAGTATCTGGGTCATTCAGGTGGGTGTCTAGGGTATAGGGTTGTGGACCATTCCCTCAATATAGGACCATAAATAAATTAACATTTATTTTAAAAATGTAGCTCCACGTGATAGGACAATAAATAAATTAGATGTATAATTTATTTTAAAATGCAGTTCCACCGTGATAAGACAATAAATAAATAAGATGTATAATTCATTATAAAATGTATATCCCTCATCTGCACAAAATTGAAAGCTCTCTCGCAACTCCTGCTCACAGACATACATTGGTTCTGGGATATGCAACCATTTCCTTTCACAGTCACTTAACGCCACACTTTCCCAAACACCAAAAAACACACCACACCATCCATCTCAATACATCCACACATACTGTGCCTTTTGTCTGCTGTGTTTTTATCTCCACCATGTTGAATTAGTGCTTTTGTCTTCCAATTAGTTATATTTGAAGATAGATAGAAAAGCTAAACTCAGCAAAAAAAGAAACGTACTCTCACTGTCAACTGCGTTTATTTTCAGCAAACTTAACATGTGTAAATATTTGTATGAACATAAGAAGATAGCCATAGAGAATAGCCATGGAGTAGTCTTTGTGTCTCTGAACAATTGATTATCAATATACAGTTTGCAGAGCTAAGCGTTTCCCTTTCTATCTATTTTCCGTGAAAATTGGACACAGAACTTTGCGCCGTTCTGCAATTTCCTTCGGGAACTGATCATTCATGCCTATTTTCGTGCCAGCGAGTCATTTAACCAGGCTTTTAACCATTATTTTATCTTCAAAGAAAGCTAATTTGGCAATGATTTGCCGTTCATACCTCTGCTCGAAGTGGTGTACATGTTCAAGTTGGATTTTGCCAATAACTTCGTGTGGGATCTGAAGCGCTGTAAGGAGGAACTCTCTAACTACACATTCAGGAACTTCTCCTTCTTTCTCTTGGATACCTCTAAGTACCAAATGATCTCTCGTGGATCTAGTCTGTATGTCAAGTAAGGCTTCTCTCAGAACGATGTTCTCCTTTTAAAGTTCATTAACTTCGGTTGCAATCTTATTGACTGTCCCTTTTAGCTTGTTTGTGTCTTTCTCCAATGTTGCAGCTTTTTCGTTACTCATCCTGAGGCCTTCAACTCTTTTATATCCTTACCGACTAGTTCAAGTATACCCAGTTCGTCATTTATTGATTTGAACAGATCAGTTTCGACCTTTACCTTTCCCGGTGGTGAAAAGATTAAATTGTCGGTGTCTGTAGAAGAGTCACGTTTTCGTTTTGAGATAGGTTCTCCTGTCTTACTCTCCGTCATGTTTGGGTGTTGCTTGTTTTGCTAATATTTGTCAATACATTTCTCTAGTCTTAAAGATTTATTTTGTGTTATTATCCAGATTGAAGGTTATTACCCACCAAATTGTGAAGTGCTAATATTTAGTCTAACTTACCGATATTGAATATTGCGTTTTTATCTTGATGTGATCTACATTGCTGTGTTCAGTCCGCCATCTTGCTCCTGTCACTACTCATTAAGTGTCTGGCTCAACCTCTTCTAATCTTAGTGACCGTGTTGTGGTGTTTCACCAGGATATCTGGATACAGCCAGTCAGACAGACCCCCATTGAGAGAAAAACACTCAGAATGTAACACTTGTGTATAGGAGATCTTACACCTTTTCACAGTGACATGGTTTATTCAATCACTCATCCATACACTCACACACATAAGGGTTTATCTGTATGACTTTAACAGTGATGACAGGAAGATTAGCATTAAAGGATTGTAAGGTCGGGAATAACAGAAAGAAAAGATGAAACGTGTGAGAGGAGGATTGGGTTTTGGGAGGAAGGAGTGAAAAGAGAGATCGGTGGGATTGGCACGCTGGAGAAGTTGGCTCTGCACGGTTGAATCCCGGATTCAACTGTACCGGGCAGATGGCATGGTGGCGGTGGGCTTATGGTATGGGCAGGCATAAGCTACGGACAATGAACACAATCAGATTTAATATTGCAGATAGATTTTAGCTTCCATCAATGTAATTGTCTGCATCATTTCCAATCCCATATATATTTTTTTGTAAGTATGTACATATACTAGTCAAAAGTTTGGACACACCTACTCATTCAAGGGTTTTTCTTTATTTTACTATGTTCTACATTGTAGAACAATAGTGAAGACATCAAAACTATGAAATAACACATATGGAATTATGTAGTAACCAAAAAAGTGTTAAACACATTTTATATTCTTCAAAGCAGCCACCCTTTGCCTTGATGACAGCTTTGCACCATCTTGGAATTCTCTCAACCAGCTTCATGAGGAATGCCTTTCCAACAGTCTTGAACGAGTTCCCACATATGCTGAGCACTTGTTGGCTGCTTTTCCTTCACTCTGCGGTACGACTCATCCCAAACCCTCACAATTGGGTTGAGGTGTGAGGTGTGTTTTGGGTCATTGTCCTGTTGAAAAACAAATGATAGTCCCAAGCGCAATCCAGATCCAATGGCATATCACTGCAGAATTCTGTGGTAGCCATGCTGGTTAAGTGTGTCTTGAATTCTAAATAAATCACCAACAGTGTCACCAGCAAAGCACCAGCACACCTCCTCCTCCATGCTTCACGGTGGGAACCACACATGCAGAGATCATCTGTTCACCTACTTTGCATCTCACCAAGACACAGTCAAATCTCAAATTTGGACAAATCGTGTTTCTTGGCCCAAGCAAGTCTCTTCTTCTTACTGGTGTCCTTTAGTAGTGGTTTCTTTAGTAGTGGTTTCTTTAGTAGTGGTTTCTTTGCAGCAATTCAACCATGAAGGCCTGATTCACGCAGCCTCCTCTTTACAGTTGATGTTGAGAGGTGTCTGCTACTTGAACTCTGTGAAGCATTTATTTGGGCTGTCATCTGAGGTGCAGTTAACTCTAGTGAACTTATCCTCTGCAGTAGAGGTAACTATGGGTCTTCCTTTCCTGTGGTGGTTCTCATGAGAGCCAGTTTCATTCTAGCGCTTGATGGTTTTCGCGACTGCACTTGAAGAAACTTTCAAAGTTCTTGACATTTTCAGAATTGACTGACCTTCATGTCTTAAAGTAATGATGGACTGTCATTTCTCTTTGCTTATTTGAGCTATTCTTGCCACGATATGGACTTGGTCTTTTACCAGATAGGACTATCTTCTGTATACCACCCCTACCATGTCACAACACAACTGATTGGCTCAAACGCATTAAGAAGGAAAGAAATTGAACATATGAACTTTTAACAAGGCACACCTGTTAATTGAAATGCATTCTAGGTGACTACTTCATGAAGCTGGTTGAGAGAATGCCAAGAGTTTGCAAAGCTGTCATCAATGCAAATGGTGGCTACTATGAAAAATCTCAGATATGTTTAGATTTTTTTAAAATTTTTTTTTTGGTTACTACATGATTCCATGTGTTATTTCATAGTTGTGATGTCTTCACTATTATTATATAATGTAGAAATTGTAAAAATAAAGAAAAACCCTGGAATGAGTAGGTGTGTCCAAACTTTTTGCTTGTACTGTATATATATATTTTGTATATATCTTTTCCTTTATTATGTTCCCCTAACCCTACCACCCCTCCCCTAACCCTACCACTCCTCCCCTAACCCTACCACCCCTCCCCTAACCCTACCACCCCTCCCCTAACCCTGTATCACAACCAGCCGTGATTGGGAGTCCCATAGGGTGGCGCATAATGGGCCCAGCGTCGTCCGGATTTGGCCGGGGTAGGCCGTCATTGTAAATAAGCATTTGTTTTGAACTGACTTGCCTAGTTAAATAAAGTTTACATTTATACATACTATATACATTTTACAGACACAATGTATTTTACAATAGTTCTCTTTTTTGAGTTTTTAATCTCATCCTTCAGCTACCCGAAACCCCTCCCATCTATCTCTGAACACCATCCAGTTTAGATTTTTATTTGACATATATTTTTCAACTGTGCTGTGATGTTTCACAAGAGTTCTGAACCTTTCCAATTGCATTTTATCTATGGCTATTTGAGTGCCCATAGATACCGTGACGAGATCCTGAGGCCCATAACCGTGCCATTCATCCCCCGCCATCACCTCATGTTTCAGCATGATATTGCACGGCCCCATGTCGCAAGGATCTGTACACAATTCCTGGAAGCTGACAATGTCCCAGTTCTTCCATAGCCTGTATAACCACCAGACATGTCACCCATTGAGCATGTGTGGGATGCTCTGGATCAATGTGTAAGACAGCATGTTCCAGTTCCTACCAAATCCAGCAACTTTGCACGGCCATTGAAGAGGAGTGGGACAACATTCTACAGGCCCCAATCAACAGCCTGATCAACTCTATGCAAAGGAGATGTGTCGCGCTGCATGAGACAAATGGTGGTCACACCAGATACTGACGGGATTTCTGATCTGTGACCAATTGATGCATATCTGTATTCCCAGTCATGTGACATCCATAGATTAGGGCCTAGTGAATTTATTTCCATTGACTGATTTCCTCATATGAACTGTAACTCAATAAAACTTTTGAAATTGTTACATGTTGCGTTTATATTTTTGTTCAGTGTAGTTTTTGGTAAAAACATTTTTAAAGACTGTAAAATCACCAGGAATTCAGCAAAACAATAATAATTTAGGAAGTCTGTTCCCAATTATTCCCACAAATAAAATAAAAAGAGGTACGTGATCGTGTCTCAATGTAAGAGATATAAAGATTGTTATTTTCAAATACAATCTCGTTTTGGGCTTAGGTGTTGTCAATTTAAAGTGGAAAACGTTTTCTAATTATTTTCCAGGCCTACGACCATTCCCTCCGATCTAGTTGCCTACCCCTAATGTAAGGGGAAGAAGAGACTGTAAACACTCTAGGGGCCAATGTATCTGAAATGAGGACGGTAATAAATAGACCCGTGGGGGACTCCGCAAGGTATGGGCCCTCTAATACACACACACACACACACCGATGTGCTCTCTCAGTGCTCTCTCCCCTAAATAGCCATTACCTCACAGCTCCCTGACTCCAATACTCTCACCGGAGCTGAACACAGACCTGTGGAAGCCCTCACACTGATCCAACTGAACGATCAGTGGTTAAAAGAAGTCGGAGCTACATGGAGCCATGCTCCAGCAAAGGGACAATCATATTTTTATCCAAAATAACAGGTCCATCCAACTCTAAACAATCACTTTATCCAACTAAAAAAAAAGTATATTTATCCAACTCAAAAAAAAGTATATTTATCCAACTCAAAAAAGTATGTTTATCCAACTCAAAAAAATGATGTTTATCCAACTCAGAAAATGATGTTTATCCAACTCAGAAAATGATGTTTATCCAACTCAGAAAATTATGTTTATCCAACTCAAAAAATGATGTTTATCCAACTCAAATGACTGCACTGAAATGTGTTTAGATGACCTGTACTTTAGTATAAGCTATGTGTTTGTGTGTTTATACACTGATTCATGTCTACTATACACTGTAGATGTGTTTATGTGTTTATACACTGATTCATGTCTACTATACACTGTAGATGTGTTTATGTGTTTATACACTGATTCATGTCTACTATACACTGTAGATGTGTTTATGTGTTTATACACTGATTCATGTCTACTATACACTGTAGATGTGTTTATGTGTTTATACACTGATTCATGTCTACTATACACTGTAGATGTGTTTATGTGTTTATACACTGATTCATGTCTACTATACACTGTAGATGTGTTTATGTGTTTATACACTGATTCATGTCTACTATACACTGTAGATGTGTTTATACACTGATTCATGTCTACTATACACTGTAGATGTGTTTATGTGTTTATACACTGATTCATGTCTACTATACACTGTAGATGTGTTTGTGCATGTTTGGAGCACAGGGGGTCTAGTCCTCTTCCCCTTCATCATCGGTGACACAGATGCATATTGATTTCAGAGAGCCTGCTGAGAAACCATGCTGACTGACAGTACAGGAGAACATGGTACACACACACACACACAAACACACACACACACACACACACACAACAAAGACGCCCAATCTTTTGATCACACACATATGCTGCCCTTCTGACCCAAAGCTGCCCACGCAGCAAAAGCACACAAACAGTGTGTACTATATTATGCTATGTCTAATACCCAATGACATTGCCCTGAGGCAAGGCACAGAGAATGCCATGCCATTGAGGCTAGCTCCTCTACCAATAGTAAGTATGGTAGACCCTGTTTCTGGAAGCCATAGTTTGGTCTGGTTGTTTCAGCACTACTATGATTAATAAGTAACTACAACAAATCCATCAGGTAAGAATATCATACTGATTGGTGTCCAACCACATGGCTTCCACCAGGTTTAACCTGACAGGAGCATGGGTTCCCTCGCATGGGTTCCTCGCATGGGTTCCTCGCATGGGTTCCCTCACATGGGTTCCTCGCATGGGTTCCCTCGCATGGGTTCCCTCACATGGGTTCCTCGCACGGGTTCCCTCGCATGGGTTCCTCGCATGGGTTCCCTCACATGGGTTCCTCGCATGGGTTCCATTGCATGGGTTCCCTCGCATGGGTTCCTCGCATGGGTTCCCTCGCATGGGTTCCCTCACATGGGTTCCCTCACATGGGTTCCATTGCATGGGTTCCCTCGCACGGGTTCCCTGCATGTTCTATTTCCTACTCCTTTATCCAAGTCTAACGCAACTCAAAATAATAAGTTCATCAAATTGTATCTAATAATAATTTGATCTAACTCAAAACAATATGTTTTACCAACTCCTACTCCCCTTGTCAGTTGCTGTCTACAATGTTTTCCACCAACTGTACAAAGTGTTCATCAGTCATGAAGCTGGGTTATAGCCAAGACATTATGATCTCTGCCTGTTTTGAGGATCTTCCTTCCAACAATGGGTATCAGTGTCGAGATCAGAGGTTGGTTGTGGCCAGTGTTCAGTCATGCTCCCTCCCTCTCCAGCCTGCATATCAATGGAAGGAAGCCACTATCTGATCTCAGCCAGGAATTGTATTTATAATAATATGATAAATCATATGCACACACACACACACACACACACACACACACACACACACACACACACACACACACACACACACACACACACACACACACACACACACACACACACACACACACACACACACACACTCACACACACACACTGCGTTGGGAAAGGAATGTGGCATCTCTCCTGCAAATGTACACAAACACATCTGCGTGTGTTAATACTAATGCGATTAATGTGATTTGTGTTGAAAAGCAGCCAGTTTGTTTTCGTGTCGTCCCGAGGGAATGCACAGTGGCATCACCAGGGGGAATAAGGGAGCCATGATGCTTCCTTCCTTATTTTCTCGCACCAATGAAGAGCCCCAAACCACAGTAGAAGGACCAATCAGAGACTTGTGCTCAGGGGGATTCCCAGTTTGCACAATGTTTCTAAACAGCGATGATACCAAGGTCAGATGTCATGTCATGGAGAGCCATCGCTCTTTATGGCGGCTGAACAATAGTGAATATTAGAAAAAAGGGTTCCAAAGGGTTCTTAAGTTTTCCCTATAGGAGAACCCTTTCTGGTTCTAGGTCGAACCCTTTTGGGTTTCAAGTAGAACTCTTTGGAAAGGGCTCTACATGGAACCCAAAAAGGTTCTCCCTGGAACCAAAAGGGTATGTCTTAGAACCAAAAAGGGTTCTTCAAAGGGTTCTCCTATGGGGACAGGTGATGAACTATTTTAGGTTCTAGATAGCAATTTTCTTCTAAGAGTGTAGCAATGGATGAAAAGCAAACATGACCAAATGAGTCGGCTACGGAACAGTACAGACAATTGCTTTAACTCTAACTCCAATAAGCCCTCTTGCTGAAGTTCCTATTACTATCTTACGCTTTAATACAATTGTCAGAGAGAGAGAGAGAGAGAGAGAGAGAGAGAGAGAGAGAGAGAGAGAGAGAGAGAGAGAGAGAGAGATCATACACTGGTTCTGTAACCATATAAATATAACTACTAGAACAGACACTAGAATGGGGAAATCAGAACAATTACTTGAAAAGGGGATTACCTTTCTAGTAATTGTATTTCTATGACTGTAACCGGCCTCTGCAGACTAAAGCAATGGCGCCTGCCTCTGTCTGTTAGAGTGTGAATAACACTTTGCTCTCACTCCTTCTAGCGTGGGTGACTAATTCAGATGATCAGTGTGGATCATGAATGAGTAGGGGAAGCGTGATCATTCATAGCACTGCTACCAGATACAGGCTGACTGGTCTGTTTCCTAATGGAAGCACACATCTGGGGAAGCCAGGGGTCAGGCAGCCAGGGGTCAGGCACTACACATATTACACTCTAATTCTATAGTGCTAGTCCTGGAGGAACATTCATATAGACATAGCGATAAACACTGATTATGATAGTGTTATGTATGGGTTATGAATGTGTTATGAAGTCCTTATGTAGATACCCTTCAAACAATGTGTCACCCTATAATGAATGTGCTGAATAGCTGATAATGTAATTTATACACTCAAAGTATCTAATATTGTATGACAAATTATGGACCACCAGCTTTTGGGCCCAGTACTGTATTATGAAGTAGACTACAGTATATACTGTCTCTCTCTCTCTCTCTCTCTCTCTCTCTCTCTCTCTCTCTCTCTCTCTCTCTCTCTCTCTCTCTCTCTCTCTCTCTCTCTCTCTCTCTCTCTCTCTCTCTCTCTCGCTCTCTCGTTTCACTTTTAAGCCTCCACTACATTCGGACAACCAATGACATAAGACCCTCACAATTAATTTGTGATATAATTCAGAACACATATGTAATATAATGATATACTAACTCCCAATCTAGATATGAATGAGATGTGTCTTTACTCAGTAACAACATGTACATCCCAAATGACACCATATTCCCTTTATAGTATCCTACTTATGACTATGGTCCATAGGGCTCGGTTCAAAAGTAGTACACCGAATGTACAAAACATGAACTCTTTCCATGACATAGACTGGCCAGCTGAATCCAGGTGAAAGCTATGATCCCTTATTGATGTCCACTTCAAACAGTTTAGATGAGGGGGAGGAGACAGGTTAAAGCAGGCTTTTTAAGGTTTGAGACATGGATTGTGCATGTGTTCCATTCAGAGGGTGAATGGGGCAAGACAAAAGACACAAGTGCCTTTGAATGAGGTTTGTGTCAAGAACTGCAATGCTACTGGGTTTTTCACGATCAACATTTTTCCGTGTGTATCGAGAATGGTCCACCACCCAAAGGACATCCAGCCAACTTGACACAACTGTGGGATGCAATGGAGTCAACAATGGACCAGCATCCCTGTGGAACACTTTGGACACCTTGTAGAAACCATGCCCTGATGAATTGAGGCTGTTCCGAGGGCAAAAGGGGAAGGTGCAACTCAATATTAGGGAGATGTGGATAGGCAAGCCAAAGGAGAACACTTTCTACTGCAGTCTTGGAGCATTCATTTATCTTTATGCAGATGTCAGGGAGGACCAATGACCACACTGCCCATAATGAGGACACAACCAACCCTACAGCCTTCTGTAGTGACTTCCCAGAGGACTAGACACCATAGCAGAGGACTAGACACCATTTTCTGTTGCATGCAGCTCTGTGAAAACAAGCTCTCTGACGACTACCACACATAGAACATCACACTCTATCAAAGAGTAAGAGAAAGTGTGAGAGAGAAAGGAGCGAGAGTGTGTGTGTGTGTGTGTGTGTGTGTGTGTGTGTGTGTGTGTGTGTGTGTGTGTGTGTGTGTGTGTGTGTGTGTGTGTGTGTGTGTGTGTGTGTGTGTGTGTGTGTGTGTGTGTGTGTGTGTGTGTGTGTGTGTGTGTGTGTGTGTGCGTGTGTGCGTGTGTGTGTGTGTGTGTGTGTGTGTGTGTGTGTGTGTGTGTGTGAGGAAGAGAGAACGAGAGAGAGAGGAGAAAGTGAGAGGAATGGACTGGACGAAAGTCAAACGAGGTCTCTGCATCCTCGTGCTGTTCTAAACTCTGACAGCTGAAGCCCCTCTGACCAATGGCATCTCTCATCCCCCTCGTTCTCCCCCCTCCATTCCCACCCTCCCATCATCATCCCATCACTTTGTCGACAGGATTTAAACAAAGCCTCTCAGCTTCTGATCAGCCACTTTGGACAGGAAGCCACAGACTCAATCAGACCATATTTGCAACACATAGAGATGACACGCAGAGGGGAAGCTCCCTTGAGAGCCTCAAACTGACCATACAGAAGAGAATATCCTCGCAATAAGCCCCTTATCCAATACCTAGCATCATCCCCATCATAACCAATAGCGGATAGTGCCCTTTGCGGCCAACACCAGAGACATTGACTATCAATCTGCCCATTTAAAATGGTAATATAGTGTTTTATTTTCTTTTTGTTTTATTTTAATGTCATAGCCATTGTGTTTGCGATTGAGCCTTCGGAATGGAAACCTTTTGAATGTCATGTAATTTAACCTCTAGATCAGGCAAATTACAATCTGGACTTTGAAGCCAGTTCTACGCTGATTTTCATTCTTTCCCACTAACCAGGGACTGATAATGACCTGGGACACCAGGTGCGCGCAATTAAATATCAGGTAGAACAGAATCGGCAGTACTCTGGACCTGCAGGCTCAGATTTGAATACCTCTGCTCTAGATATCAGTATGCTGCTTACCTTCCGATCATGGTGGAATGCTGCTGGACGGCAGCCTCCAGAAGGCGCTCCAGGATGGTCCACTCCCCCATGATGGCCGTGGTTACTCCTCTGGGTACAGGAACCCCGCTGTTGGCCCTCACTCTGGGCTTTGAGGTGCCCTAGGCCCACGTGCGTCTACCCACCGGAGGGGAAGAGAGAGCGCTGCTGCTGGGTGGGACTGGGGGCCGAGGGCGTCCTCTATTACAGCTCACTGGGCCCCCTTAGCTGCCTGATGGACATCCCTGGACCTCCGCTGCGCTGACCTGAGATGACTGGACCGGTGCTTCTCTGTATGCCGCTGTGCAGACGCACACATACAAACTCTGTATCTGGTGGAAGAGTTGGTGTCCCTGTTTTCACTTGTTCTGTCCTCACGTGGATTCTCTCTCTTTGTGAACCTGCCCTCTAGGTGTACCTGGCCTCTCTACCTATCTCTGTCTCCAGCTGCCCTGCTTCTTTCACACAGACAAACACACACACACAGCTGCCCCTCCTCGCTACCACAACACACTCTCTCCCCAGCTGTCGTAATCCCTCAGCCACTGTGCTATGTCTGATAAAACACCACCCAACACAATGAAACCAAACTCACACACTCTAAATGCCCTGCCATGCACTGAGACTTACAGTGTGCAGGAACAGTGATCCATCACACCCAGTCTCACAAGCACACTCCTTCACGCTCACACACTCGCACTCGGTCCTCAACAGTCAAAGATCAGCGTCTGTCTTCTCTCTCCACTCCTCCCTCATCCTCCTCTTCCCTCCCTCCACTCTGTCTCTCCTCCGTCCTGTCTCTCTCTCCCTCCCTGTGGCTAGTCTTGTGCTTCTCTGCCTCTCTCTCCCTCTCTCCTCTCTCCTCTCTCCTCGTTGTGTTCACAACGTCAGCGGTGGAGTAGTGTAGCTCTCTCTCGTTTACTCTCTCGCTCTCCCCCTCTCACTCTGGCAGAGAGCGAGAGTGAATTTCTGCTTTGCTGGTGCTCATAAGGAAAGCTCCTCACTGGTTTCTCTCAGCGTGCTAGAGGAATGATAGCTCTTCTTCTTCTCCCTCCCTCTGCTGCTTCTCTGCCCTCATCTAGTTTCCCCTCACAGTTTGACACTGTCTCCACCTTCTCCACCGGCCCACTCCCTCTCTCACTCCCTCTCTCACTCTCTCTCTCTTACTCTCTCTCTCGCTCACTCTCTCTATCTCTCTCTCTCTCACTCCCTTTCTCTCCCTCTCTCTCTTACTCTCTCTCGCTCACTCTCTCTCACTCCCTTTCTCTTTCTCTTTCTCTTTCTCTTTCTCTTTCTCTCTCTCTCTCTCTCACTCTCTCACTCTCTCACTCTCTCGCTCTTTGCCTGCAGGCACCCGGCTCGTGCGTGTGTCCAGAAGATTAGAGAGAGGAATCATCACTCTGCTCATCCCTCCATCCTTCGCTCTGTTTATCCCCTCCTCTCTCTCATCTCTCAGTGTTCCACTCCAATTACAACACAACCGACACACAAACCATTTTCCTTTATCACTCTCATCCTGCCTTGCTTTTCCTCCATTCCTCCATTTTCCGCACCTACTGGCGTGACTGGTCTACCTTCCTTTCCCCTTTTCTACCTCTCCTCTCATCTCACCTTTTGTGTGTACACAGAGCGTTCACATTGACAACTGTGTTTATTGGCACTGGCATGGTGTTGGGGGATGTAGAAGACTGTCATGGTCACCTTCGCTGTTGTGGCCACCCTCAAATGCACAAACACTTGCTAAGTCTCTGGTGGAAATGCGAACATACAGATGACCCCTCTCTCTCTCTTTCTAACCACAGCCAAGGGAAGGAGAGAGCAGAGCAAGACTGAAGGCGTGTGTGTGTGTGTGCGTGTGTTGGAATTAAAGAGAGACAAGATTTAACAAAGAGATTTGACGTTTGAAGCAGCTTGCAGTTTCTATATTTGACATTTGTAGAAACGTGGAAAAAGTCTAATTCTGCAGTGACTTTGAACCTAGACCAGATGATGCTCTCTCTCTCTCTCTTCATGCATAACCCTTTCTAAGCAGGAAATTACATCACAATGGGAGTGGTAGTGCCCGAGGCCTTTACAAGGTGTATATACTAGTGTGTCTGTGTATCATCAGCTGGACACCAGCACAGACGCCGGACTGGGAGGACTCATGGAGAGCAGTCACAAGGATCCAGACCCTTATCCTCCCTGGTGAATACAGACGTGGGATCTGACTTGTAAGCTACTGTATGTACACAGTTCATATCACTCTGTTACCCATCCTCTCACATTCATAGGAGCATCCACTGTGAGGCTCAGGTGAAGATTAGAAATACCTCCCAAGAGAAAGGTCTTTGACATAGTCATGTCCTCAGCGAGTGAGTTATGGTCAGTATCAGTGCAGTCGGGAGGGGATGAGGTATTCCCACTCACCTTCACTATTCATGTGTCTTTGAGATAGGAGAAAGGACAGCTTGAAGACCGGTATATAGGACTATAGGTGAGGAGACTGATGGTTGCTGGCTCAGCACACCGATGTGCTCGGGGAGCCGTGAGACACACTGTAATGAAGTGATGCAGGTGAACAGTGAGAGCGTTCATAATGTGTGCTGCTCGACTCCACTCACGGCCCACTCACGGCGCACCACAGTCATCTACCTCATGCTAAGGCAATCTGGCTCCATCAACGGCTCGCACGTGAGGTGAGGGAGAATAGGAGAAAAACATGAAAACCATCGCTCTCAAACACACCTAAATCTGAACACTCAAAATGACTGACGGTCATGGTGAACCAAAATGAACACCAAGATGGCTGGTAGCATTGACAGAATAGATTAAACGAGAACATTATTGTCCATTGCATTGTGAAATAGAAATGTGCCTTTTTACTCCTATTGCTGTCAACGGCCATAACATAGTTAAGGTTTACTGTGGGCACAGTCTCAGAGCCATCAGTGTGTTGAGGGTAACTACACTGTGGGTAGGGGCAGGGTAATGTGGGCCCTGGATAGTGCCTGGCTGGCAGGCCCGAGGATTAGCGGTACGTTTGGTCACGTAGTGTAAATTAAATGGACTCGGTGTGAAAAAGGGGTTGACAAAATGTTTGAATGACTACCACTTTTAATTCATTTATTTATTTTTTGCATTTCAACCACATTGGCAGAATTGTGTAGACAAAAGTACAATAAAATAATTTAATCCCACTATGAAATACAATATATTTTGGGATTGGGATTGAATAGGCCAAAACAATTATATTGTTACCACAGGCATTTAAATAGCAGTCAGTAAAAACAATGTCAATAATGAACTTGTTTTAATGAAATCAAGTCAGATTATGGCAAATAAAGGGATTTTGTACACAATAACAGATGTAAGTGACAGAACGCACACAAGTCCAACTCTTGACACGTGGTTTTAAACGTTACTATGTCATTAATCGCTTTGCGTATTCACTCAGGCATCCACCCCTTCTAACGAGGGTATTAATATTGGTTTGATAAGAGCGAAAGACAAGATTACCAACTGGGAGGGAGACAGGAGAACACCCTTCTGAAGTCTAACGTTCTCAACTGATGTTGACAGATCCAGATGATTTAAATATCCTGCCAATGAACTCATTTGACCTCAAAATGCATGAGACTGAATCTGTATAACTGACTGAATCTGTATAACACTACCTGGGTTGGGCTGGTTTATGTTGTATATAGATGTGTGAAAATATCAAGGCCTGGCAAATGTTACAAGTTGTGGGGAATTCAACATTTTCCAACAGATTTAAAAAGGTGGCAAACCCATCAATGACAAAAAAAATGGGCCGAGTTGATTGACAATTGATGGGGAAAACAGTAGCTCTCTGGCTGAATGTCACTCAGTGGTGGGTGCCGCTGTGTTGTTCGTGATGTCAGTCTTGAACAGTTCCATAGGTTGGTTTGGTCTCTAGGTGATCTCCCTGAAGGCCCTCTTCTCAACATACTTCACCTTGTGTCTCCTCTTGAACCTGTGGGAGGAGGCGGGGCACACAATCAAACACTGTCCATTCTAAAGCACGTCAACGGCTTCACATCAAATCAAGGCTATATTCTCTTGTACAAGAAAAACAAAAGGAGACGTGGAGGGAAAGCAGCATAGCGTGTTGCCCTCAGTTCCCAGGAGGCTGTTTACACAACAGCTCCCCGAGTTCCATGATTGTCTTCACATTTCCAAGGAAATACTGTTATCGCGAGGATGGGATCATCACTGGACACAGTCAGGCTCAAGCTGACTGAACCAACAGAGGGGGTGCACTACAACACAGTTACCCAGCTAACATTGATAAACAACCAAAAATAACTACTGATTTTCTGGTTCATTAAGGAAGTCAAACATGTGTTTGAGTCAGATCATACCCATTTCAAGCTCAGCTTTCTAAAAAGTTATTTCACAATATTTAGGCAAGTTAACTGGCTAACGCATTGATCCTACATTGTAGTATAACTCTCTGGAAATAAACAAAAACAAATCTACAAAGTTCCACTAAGAAAGTTACAGACACACTAGGTATATGACATCACAGTTCAATATCCATTATAGGCAAATATATTTCTGACATGAGATGCTGTTTGTTTTTAAAGGGAGAATAACTTACTTGGCTCGTTCTCTGGGCTCAATCATGTTCCTCTTCTGCATACTCTTGAAGCGGTCCTTGAGGACACTGCCCTCTGGCTGCAGGACACATAATTACATGTGAAGGGAAACATGTTAGTAAACTCATATAGATGAGTGCTCTGATGAAGGACCTTGCGCCAAAACAGGGGTCAACGTGAGACGTTATTGAAGGGATTTACGTTGCTATCCTGAAACTTTTCAACATTTCAGTTCCACATACACTATCGTTCAAAAGTTTGCGGTCACTTTGAAATGTCCTTGTTTTTGAAACAAAAGCACATTTTTCGTCCATTAAAATAACAGTAAATTGATCAGAAATAGTTTAGACATTGTTAATGACTGTTATAGCTGGAAATGGCTGATTTTTTTAATGGAATATCTACATAGGCCCATTATCAATAACCATCACTCCTTTGTTCCAATGGCACGTTGTGTTAGCCTTTTAAAATGAGAAACTTTGATTAGCTAATTGGTTAGAAAACACTTTTGCAATGACGTTAGCACAGCTGAAAACTGTTGTTCTGATTAAATAAGCAATAAAACGGGCCTTCTTCAGACTAGTTGAGTATCTGGAGCATCAGCATTTGTGGGTTCGAATACAGGCTCAAAATGGCCAGAAACAAAGACCTTTCTTCGGAAACTCATCAGTTTATTCTTGTTCTGAGAATTTAAGGCTATTCCATGAGAGAAATTGCCAAGAAACTGAAGATCTGGGCCTCTGTACGCCTATGTAGATATTCCATTTAAAAAATAAAAGCAGTTTCAAGCTACAATAATAATTTACAACATTAAATGTCTACACTGTATTTCTGATCAATTTGATGTTATTTTAATGGACAAAAAAAGAAAAGGGCTTTTGTTTAAAAAACAAGGACTAAGTGACACCAAACTTTTGAACGTTAGTGTACATGGACATGAGTTCAAAGGTCAGCCGAGTATGATTGTATTGTAGAATGTGAGTGGGATACAGTCAGTCCTACCTTGAGTGTCCGCAGGGATCCAGGAATCTCATCACTTAGCTGGACCTCTAGATCCTGAGCCTGGAACCTGGGGAGATATGTGGGGGACAAGTTCAGACAGTATGGAGACAATAGACAAAACAGCAGCACAGACAACTCACACTTAGGGGATAAGAGCGTCTGCTAAATGACTTAAATGTAAATGTAATAGAAATAAGGCTAAATTATTTGGTTTGGAATGGGGTATAGGCTCTTCTGGAGCCCATTGTTACAGAAATGTCTAGGACTACTTACAGTTCATACTATGATGCAATTTACTTGATCTGCTTTGCAAAATGGGGGAACAGTTGCATCTCACTCTAGGTATAAAATTGTAATAAATAACCAAGATAGAAGATAACAGTGGCAGCCCTGTGGAGGTACTGACCTGAGTCTGCCAAGACGTCGAGGCATGGACTTCTCTGCCTCCTGGTTGGCCTTGCGCTGGGCCACCCTCTCTCTAGTCTGCTGCTCCCCCCTCTTCAGGGTCGCCTGGATGGAGCGCAGCTGGAAGAGCTGCTGCTTCTTGTCAGTGAACACCCTTGCTGCCTGCTTCTGTTGCGACTGCACAGCGAGAGAGACACTGTCGGTCAGATCCTAAGCTAGCACATGGAGGGGAAAGACTAGGGCACGTTAGTGGGGAAAAGACTGTGGTCTCGCGTACCTTTATCTTGTCGGCTCTCTCTCGCCTCCTTTCTTTCTCTGTCTTTTTCTCCTGCTGCAAGCCGCCACGAATAGAAACATCCTCTTCCTCCTCATCTTCATCTTCCTCCTCTTCCACTAGCCCTTCCACTAGCTCCTGGAAGACTGTCTCCTGCAGAAGAAACAGCGAGGAAGGTCAGGCAAAATTGAGCTGGACAGACCACATACAGGTCTGAATTGTGAAACGATGAACAGTTGAGTGGCGGGGGAGGGGTGTACTGATGTTGTACCTCAGTGGCGGTATCCTCTCGGTTGACAGCCAGCTGTCTCTCTATTCTCAGCTCCGCTCTCTCCCGCTTCACCTCCACCTCATGGGCCTCTAGTAACAAGGCCTGAGAGAAAGGTCAGCACTTCAATACATCAACCACAGCATTACTCAACATGAAAAGACAGATCCTCACACACACACCAAGCGAGCAGAAACATTGTTGAACGAACTAGAGGTCGACCGATTAATCGAAATGGCCGACTTCAAGGTTTCATAACAATCAGTAATCTGTTTTTTTTTTTACACCTTTATTTTAATTTTTTTCATTTCACCTTTATTTAACCAGGTAGGCTAGTTGAGAACAAGTTCTCATTTGCAACTGCATAGCAGTGTGAACAGACAACACAGAGTTACACATGGAGTAAACAATTAACAAGTCAATATATAACACAGTAGGAAAAAAAAAGGAAAAAAAAGGGGAGTCAATATACATTGTGTGCAAAAGGCATGAGGTAGGCGAATGATTACAATTTTGCAGATTAACACTGGAGTGATAAATGATCAGATGGTCATGTACAGGTAGAGAAATTGGTGCGCAAAAGAGCAGAACAGTAAATAAATAAACAGTATGGGGATGAGGTAGGTAAAAATGGGTGGGCTATTTACCGATAGACTATGTACAGCTGCAGCGATCGGTTAGCTGCTCAGATAGCAGATTTTTGAAGTTGGTGAGGGAGATAAAAGTCTCCAACTTCAGCGATTTTTGCAATTCATTCCAGTCACAGGCAGCAGAGAATTGGAACGAAAGGCGGCCAAATTAGGTGTTGGCTTTAGGGATGATCAGTGAGATACACCTGCTGGAGCGCGTGCTACGGATGGGTGTTGCCATCGTGACCAGTGACCTGAGATAAGGCGGAGCTTTACCTAGCATGGACTTGTAGATGACCTGGAGCCAGTGGGTCTGGCGACGAATATGTAGCGAGGGCCAGCCGACTAGAGCATACAAGTCGCAGTGGTGGGTGGTATAAGGTGCTTTAGTGACAAAACGGATGGCACTGTGATAAACTGCATCCAGTCTGCTGAGTAGAGTGTTGGAAGCAATTTTGTAGATGACATCGCCGAAGTCGAGGATCGGTAGGATAGTCAGTTTTACTCGGGTAAGTTTGGCGGCGTGAGTGAAGGAGGCTTTGTTGCGGAATAGAAAGCAGACTCTTGATTTGATTTTCGATTGGAGAGTTTACAGTCTAGCCAGACACCTAGGTACTTATAGATGTCCACATATTCAAGGTTGGAACCAGGGTGGTGATGCTGGTCAGGCGTGCGGGTGCAGGCAGCGAATGGTTGAAAAGCATGCATTTGGTTTTACTAGCGTTTAAGAGCAGTTGGAGGCCACGGAAGGAGTGTTGTATTATTATATATTATTGTATGGCATTGAAGCTCGTTTGGAGGTTAGATAGCACAGTGTCCAAGGACGGGCCGGAAGTATATAGAATGGTGTCGTCTGCGTAGAGGTGGATCAGGGAATCGCCCGCAGCAAGAGCAACATCATTGATATATACAGAAAAGAGTTGGCCTGAGGATTGAACCCTGTGGCACCCCCATAGAGACTGCCAGAGGACCGGACAGCATGCCCTCCGATTTGACACACTGAACTCTGTCTGCAAAGTAATTGGTGAACCAGGCAAGGCAGTCATCCGAAAAACCAAGGCTACTGAGTCTGCCGATAAGAATATGGTGATTGACCGAGTCGAAAGCCTTGGCAAGGTCGATGAAGACGGCTGCACAGTACTGTCTTTTATCGATGGCGGTTATGATATCGTTTAGTACCTTGAGCGTGGCTGAGGTGCACCCGTGACCGGCTCGGAAACCAGATTGCACAGCGGAGAAGGTACGGTGGGATTCGAGATGGTCAGTGACCTGTTTGTTGACTTGGCTTTTGAAGACCTGGATATAGGTCTGTAAGGATGGATATAGGTCTGTAACAGTTTGGGTCCAGGGTGTCTCCCCCTTTGAAGAGGGGGATGACTGCGGCAGCTTTCCAATCCTTGGGGATCTCAGACGATATGAAAGAGAGGTTGAACAGGCTGGTAATAGGGGTTGCGACAATGGCGGCGAATAGTTTCAGAAATAGAGGGTCCAGATTGTCAAACCCAGCTGATTTGTACAGGTCCAGGTTTTGCAGCTCTTTCAGAACATCTGCTATATGGATTTGGGTAAAGGAGAACCTGGAGAGGCTTGGGCGAGTAGCTGCGGGGGGGGCAGAGCTGTTGGCCGAGGTTGGAGTAGCCAGGCGGAAGGCATGGCCAGCCGTTGAGAAATGCTTGTTGAAGTTTTTGATAATCATGGATTTATCGGTGGTGACCGTGTTACCTAGCCTCAGTGCAGTGGGCAGCTGGGAGGAGGTGCTCTTGTTCTCCATGGACTTCACAGTGTCCCAGAACTTTTTGGAGTTGGAGCTACAGGATGCAAACTTCTGCCTGAAGAAGCTGGCCTTAGCATTCCTGACTGACTGCGTGTATTGGTTCCTGACTTCCCTGAACAGTTGCATATCGCAGGGACTATTCGATGCTATTGCAGTCCGCCACAGGATGTTTTTGTGCTGGTCGAGGGCAGTCAGGTCTGGAGTGAACCAAGGGCTATATCTGTTCTTAGTTCTGCATTTTTTGAACGTTGCATGCTTATCTAAAACGGTGAGGAAGTTACTTTTAAAGAATGACCAGGCATCTTCAACTGACAGGATGAGGTCAATGTCCTTCCAGGATACCCGGGCCACGTCGATTAGAAAAGCCTGCTCACAGAAGTGTCTTAGGGAGCGTTTGACAGTGATGAGGGGTGGTCGTTTGACTGCGGCTCCGTAGCGGATACAGGCAATGAGGCAGTGATCGCTGAGATCCTGGTTGAAGACATCGGAGGTGTATTTGGAGGGCCAGTTGGTCAGGATGACGTCTATGAGGGTGCCCTTGTTTACAGATTTAGGGTTGTACCTGGTGGGTTCCTTGATGATTTGTGTGAGATTGAGGGCATCTAGCTTAGATTGTAGGACTGCCGGGGTGTTAAGCATATCCCAGTTTAGGTCACCTAACAGAACAAACTCTCAAGCTAGATGGGGGGCGATCAATTCACAAATGGTGTCCAGGGCACAGCTGGGTGCTGAGGGGGGGGGGGGTCGGTAGCAGGCGGCAACAGTGAGAGACTTATTTCTGGAGAGAGTAATTTTCAAAATTAGTAGTTCGAACTGTTTGGGTATGGACCTGGAAAGTATGACATTACTTTGCAGGCTAACTCCTCCCCCTTTGGCAGTTCTATCTTGACAGAAGATGTTATAGTTGGGTATGGAAATCTCAGAATTTTTGGTGGCCATCCTGAGCCGGGATTCAGACACGGCAAGGACATCAGGGTTAGCAGAGTGTGCTAAAGCAGTGAGTAAAACAAACTTAGGTAGGAGGCTTCTGATGTTGACATGCATGAAACCAAGGCTTTTTCGATCACAGAAGTCAACAAATGAGGGTGCCTGGGGACATGCAGGGCCTGGGTTTACCTCCACATCACCCGCAGAACAGAGGAGGAGTAGTATGAGGGTGCAGCTAAATGCTATCAAAACTGGTCGCCTAGAGCGTTGGGGACAGAGAATAAAAGGAGCAGATTTCTGGGCATGGTAGAATATATTCAGGGCATAATGCGCAGACAGGGGTATGGTGGGGTGCGGGTACAGCGGAGGTAAGCCCAGGCCCTGGGTGATGATGAGAGAGGTTGTATCTCTGGACATGCTGGTTGTAATGGGTGAGGTCACTGCATGTGTGGGAGGTGGGACAAAGGAGGTATCAGGGGTATGAAGAGTGGAACTAGGGGCTCCATTGTAAACTAAAACAATGATAACTAACCTGAACAACAGTATACAAGGCATATTGACATTTGAGAGACATACAGCAAGGCATACAGTAATCACAGGTGTTGAATTGGGAGAGCTAGCTAAAACAGTAGGCGAGACAACAACAGCTAATCAGCTAGCACAACAACAGCAGGTAAAATGGCGTTGACTAGGCAGGGAGTGTCGGATTAACTACACACAGAGCCTGAGTGCGGCTGGGGCCGACAGATAAAACATAAACAAGCAGAATGGAGTACCGTGATTAAATTGACAGTCCAGCATGCATTAGCTATGTAGCCAAGTGATCAGTGTCCAGGGGGGCAGCGGTGGATGGGGCAGGGAAGCTGGACTGGCGAGTGTTATCCAGGTAAAAAAAAAACTGTCTGGCTGTGCAAAAGGTAAAAGCCGCTAGCAGTGGCTAACAATGACTAAATAGCTTGTAGCTAGTTAGCTGGTTAGCTTCTGGAGGTTCTTGAGTGTGTTCTAAGAATTAAAAATAATAGCGATTCCGTATCACATTGGGTGAGGCAGGTTACCGGAAGGTATAAACAAATTAAAAATCGAAAAGAAATAGAAAGTAAATATGGGTGTTTGGGACGCGGCGATTCAGACGGTTAGCAGGCCTGTGCTAACAAGCTAACAGTTAGTAGGCCAGGGCTAAACAAGGTAGCAGTTAGCGGACCGGGGATAAATAAGCTAGCAGTTAGCAGGCCGAATTAGCAAGCAAGGAGATAGCAAGGGCTAGAAAGTTAGCCTTTGGGGGACGTCGCGATGGGGTGAGTCTGTTTATTCCTCTTCATGCGGTGACATCGATAGACCGGTCGTGGGTCCGGATATTGTAGCCCAGGAGTATGCTTCGGTGGTAGCACAGGAGCTCTGGCCGGGCAAGCTTCAAGCTAAGTGGGTGGAAACGCTAGCCAGGAGTAATCATCCGGGGTTGCGGTTAGCTAGATAGCTAGTTGTGAAGAATCCAGCTGAAAATGTTCCGTTTGCGGTGGGAATCCGGTGATAAAAAAGAATAGGTCCGTTATGCTCTGGTTAGAGTCGCGTTGTTCGAACTGGCGAGAGCTTTCCGAGCTAAAGGTTAGCTGATGACCGGTTAGCTGAAGACCGCTAGCAATGGTTTGCTGACTGATAGCTGGTAGCTAGCTGGCTAGCTTCAGTTGAGGGGTTCCGGATCCAAAGTAGATATAAATACTTTAGAAAAAAATAGCTACATTGTGCGAGGCGGGTTGCAGGAGAGTATTTAGAAGTTGAAGTTTAGCAAAATATTTTAAGATATGCGAAGAAATGTTTTTAAATTAAAAAACGATATATACAAGGGACACGACACGACGTCCGACTGCTACGCCATCTTGGATTTAACTAGGCAAGTCAGTTAAGAACACATTCTTATTTTCAATGACGGCCTAGGAACGGTGGGTTAACAGCCCTGTTCAGGGGCATAACGACAGATTTTTTTATCTTGTCAGCTCGGGGATTCGTTTTTGCAACCTTCCGGTTACTAGTCCAACGCTCTAACAACCTGTCTTATATTGCATTCCACGAGGAGCCTGCATGGCAGGCTGACTACCTGTTACACGAGGTAAGTCAAGGTAAGGTGCTAGCTAGCATTAAACCTATCTTGTAAAAAAACATCTTAACATAATAACTAGTTAACTAGCCTGCTACTCAGGACTAGAAGCTAGGACATGCATATAATTGGTAGATTTGGATAGAAAACATTAAAGTTTCCAAAACTGTTAAAATAAAGTCTGAGTATAACAAAACTGAAATGGCAGGTGAAAACCTGAGGAAAATCCATCCAGGAAGTGCTATTATTTTGAAATGGGTGTTTTTCCATTGAAAGCCTATCTACCATTTAAAGGGATAGGACCCAGATTCCATTCCCTATGGCTTCCACTAGCTGTGAACATTCTTTAGACATTGTGTCAGGCCTTATTCTGAAAAATGAGGGAGAATGAGCAGTTTCAATGAGAGGCCAGTGGAATTTCCCCAACTTATTTGGTGCGCAATCCCGAGAGCACGCCTTCCTTGTTTTTCTTTTATATTGACGACGCTATTGTCTGGTTGAAATAGTATCGATTATTTAGACTAAAAACAACCTGAGGATTGATTATAAACATCGTTTGCCATGTTTCTACGAACTTTCTGGATACTATTTGGAATTTTCGTCTGTCTCTTGTGACCGCATTTGAGCCATTGGATTACTGAACAAAACATGCCAACAAAATTTCAGTTTTTGGATATAAAGAGTGACTATCGAACAAAACTAACATTTATGTAACTGGGAGTATTGTGAGTGCAACCATACGAAGACCAAAGGTAAGTGATTCATTTTATTGCTATTTCTGACTTTCGTGACTAATCTACCTGGCTGCAACTGTTTGTAATGTTTTGTGTGCTGAGCGCTGTCCTCAGATAATCGCATGGTTTGCCTTCGCCGTAAAGCCTTTTTAACAACAAGTTAAGCTTTATTTTGATGTATTGCACTTGTGATTTCATGTAAGTTAAATATTTATAGTAATTTAATTTGAATTTGGCGCTCTGCACATTCCCTGGAAGTTGTCGAGGTGGGACGCTAGCGTCCACGGATCCATAGGAAGTTCATTTCTCATCGAATCACAGCCTACTTTGCCAAACAGTGGATGATTTAATAAGCGCATTCGGGAAAAAAGCACCTTTTCTAAAACTGTTTGAACATAACAGTCTGAGTATAACAGAATTCATATGGCATGGCAGGCGAAAACCTGAAAACAATCCAACCAGGAAGTGGGACATTGAGGTTTGTAGTTTTTCAAAGCTTGGCCTACCGAATACACATTGAGATATGGATGAGGTTGCACTTCCTAGGGCTTCCACTAGATGTCCACGGCCTTTAGAAATTGGTTTGAGGATTCTACTATAAAGGAGGGGCTCAGGAGACCTATTCGAGTCAGTGGTCTGGCAGAGAGCCTTAGTCTCTTGATGCGCGCTCTCGACAGAGTTACTTCTCGTTCCAGTGCTTTTCCGAAGACAAAGGAATTCTCCGGTTGGAACATTATTGATTATTGATGGTCCTTCTGTGGCTCAGTTGGTAGAGCATGGCGCTTGTAACGCCAGGATAGTGGGTTCGATTCCCGGGACCACCCATACGTAGAATGTATGCACACATGACTGTAAGTCGCTTTGGATAAAAGCGTCAGCTAAATGGCATATATTATATATTATTAAACATCCTAAAGATTGATTCCATACATCGTTTGACATGTTTCTAAAGGACTGTAACGGAACTTTGAGTTTTTGTCTGGACGAAATGCTCGCGCCTCATGAAGATGGATTACTGGGCTAAACACGTTAGCAACATGTAGCTATTTGGACATCGATGATGGAACAAATCAGTCATTTATTGTCGAACTGGGATTCCTGGGAGTGCCTTCTGATGAAGATCAAAAGGTAAGTGAATATTTATGGTATTGTTTCTAACTTTGTTGATTCCAAAATGGCGGATAACCCTCTGGCTGTTTTGGGTTCTGAGCGCCGTTCTCAGATTATGCTTTATGAAGTTTTTTTTTAATCTGACACAGCAGTTGTATTAAGGAGAAGTCTCTTTAACTCTGAATAACACATATTTTATCAATGTTTATTATGAGTATTTCAGCAAAATCACCAGATGTTTTGGAATCAAAACATTGCTGCACGTAAGACGCCAATGTAAAATGAGATTTTTGTATATAAATATGCACAAAACATGGTGTAACATGATGTCCTATGAGTTTCATCTGATGAAGATCAAAGGTTAGTGATTCATTTGATCTATATTTCTGCTTTTTGTGACTCCCATCTTTGGCTGGAAAAATGGCTGTGTTTTTCGACTTGGCTATGACCTAACAGTCATGTGTTGTGCTTTAGCTGTAAAGCATTTTTTAAATCTGACAAGATGTGTAGATTAACAAGATGTTTATCTTTCATTTGCTGTATTGGACTTGATGTGCGAAAGTTACATATTTCTAAAACATATTTTTGAATTTCGCGCGCTGCCTTTTCGGCAGAATGTTGTCGAGGGGTTAAAATCAATACACACGTATATATTTGTAAACCTGCATAATTAGTTAATATTGGCTGCTTAACATGAATTTCTTATAACGGAAATTGTGTCACTTCTCTTGCGTGCCGTGCAAGCAGTCAGGGTATATGCAGCAGTTTGGGACACCTAGCTCGTTGCGAACTGTGTGAAGTCCATTTATTCCTAACAAAGACCGTAATTAATTTGCCAGAATTGTACATAATTATGACATAACATTTTGGGGGTGTACAATGTAACAGCAATATTTAGACTTAGGGATGCCATCCGTTAGATAAAATACGGAACGGTTCTGTATCTCACTGAAAGAATAAACGTTTTGCGAAATGATCGTTTCCGGATTCTACCATATTAATGACCTAAGGTTCATATCTCTGTGTGTTGTTATGTTATATAATTAAGTCTATGATTTGATAGAGCAGTCTGACTGAGTGATGGTAGGCAGCAGCAGGCTCGTAAGCATTCATTCAAACAGCACTTTCGTGTGTTTGCCAGCAGCTCTTCGCTGTGCTTCAAGCATTGAGCTGTTATTGACTTCAAGCCCATCAACTCCCGAGATTAGGCTGGTTTAACCGATGTGAAATGGCTAGCTAGTTAGCAAGGTACGCGCTAATAGCGTTTCAAACGTCACTCGCTCTGAGACTTGGAGTAGTTGTTCCCCTTGCTCTGCAAGGGCCGCGGCTTTTGTGGAGCAATGGGTAACGATGCTTCGAGGGTGGCTGTTGTCGATGTGTTCCTGGTTCGAGCCCAGGTAGGGGCGAGGAGAGGGACGGAAGCTATACTGTTTCCCTGGCAATACTAAAGTGTCTATAAGAACTTCCAATAGTAATATTGAAGACTCATGTTAAAAGGAACCACCAGCTTTCATATGTTCTCATGTTCTAAGCAAGGAACTTAAACGTTAGCTTTCTTACATGGCACATATTGCACTTTTACTTTCTTCTCCAACACTGTTTTTGCATTACTTAAACAAAAAAATTGAACATGTTTCATAATTTATTTGAGGCTAAATTGATTATATTGATTTATTATATTAAGTTAAAATAAGTGTTCATTCAGTATTGTTGTAATTGTCATTATTACAAATAAATACATTTTAAAAATTGATCATCTGACTAATCGTATCGGCTTTTTTTGGTCCTCCAATAATTGGTATCGGTATTGAAAATTCAATCAGTCGACCTCTAGAACGAACCAGGATTGAAGGTTTGTGTTTTAATCACTGTTGTTAAGTGTAGTAAGTTACCTGATGGGAGAAGAAGTCTGGGTTGTAGGAGCCTCCGGGGGCTATGACTTCCACTGCCGGGAGAACAGAGGGCTTTGAGTTGAGCTTCTCTGGTCGCTAAGAGTGAACAAGACCGTGTTAAAAACCTCATGGTCAGACAGTAAATATACAAACGCTCCCATTTGCCTAAGTATCCCTCTTCACTATGCAGCACATACAATACTGAGAAACTATAAACTTTCAGGCAGAGACAATGCAGTATTCTTCTCACCTTCACACGCTTCTTCCCTGTTTGCTCAAGGTAGTAAGGATCAGCTGTCTCTTTGGCTGCAATATGTAGAAAAGATGGTCACAAACACAGACAAAACTCCAGGATTTATTTCAAAATAATTTAGCATTTTTGAATAGTCAAACTTACCATCACCTCCCCACAGATCATAATAGGGTCTGTCTGGGAAGTTGTTGGCCGCCGTTTTTGATTTTGACGCTGTAATTGCCGGTCTGCGGTTCAAGAGCCGTTTCTGTCTCCGTGGTAACACACCCATGGCCGCCAATTTCTCTGCATTCTCTGCAATGCGGCGGAGTTTCTTTGCATTCGGTTGCTGGTGGGCCAAAATACTAGGGGAGAGAGGGAACTGAATTTTAAGTAGTGTCCCCAAGAAAAGGAAGAATTCAGTGCACAATCACAGTTTATTATGAGAATGAGGAATAAACTAACCTAAGTACACTTGTGTACTTTCAAAATATAGCCTTGCTGCATGGCTTCAGTTTATAACGTGGAGGCATATCTGGGTCGTATTAGTTTGTGCAAACAGTAGGAAAACCTTTCTCAACAGAAAACAAAAGTAAGTTCAGGTAGTCCCTCTGAGTTTCCGTTTCATTTCTAGTACATACGACCCCGGAGAGGGGAAGCAGAACAGCATGTTGCCCTCAGTTCCCAGAAGACTGTTCACACAACAGCTCCCTGAGTTCCATGATTGTCTTCACATTCCATAGGAAATACTGTGAGCGCAAGGATGGGTTCATCACTGGACATTGTGCCATGCACAACTTGACTGACCCATCTCCAGGTAAGGGGCAGGATGCCGGGGGTGAGAGGGCCATGTTCAGGGTCAGAAACTCACTCTTTAGGTGGAGGGACGAGGGAGTCATGCTGCAGGATTAGGTCTATCCTCAAGGGCCGCGACTTTGACTTCTTCCCCTTCTTTCCCTCTTGGACTTCTGGCATCCGACACAGAAAACACTAACATCAGTGATTTGACACTCTAAACATTTACAAAACTGAAGCAGAAAATGTATATTGTATTTATTATAAACAGTGGTATCATTTACCTGGCTGGACATATTTTCTCTGCTCTCCAATGTCCACAAAGAACAGGCTATCATCTGGCTTCTCAGATATCAGTCCTCTGTCGAAAAAAAAAGAAGAGGTTTAGACAAGTAAATGAATAACTTCATATTTTGAAGCAAATAACATGTGGGTATACAGCATGTGTTAAACTGTAAATAAGAGCATAAATGTTAGCTAGCTAAGTACATAAAAGCAGCCGAATCATAAATGAGTAAACCGGTCAAGAAACAATTCAGTTTAGGTGTATTGCTCAAGTTTGGGTGCTTATAGCCTGTGGTGTAAACTACTTAAGTAAAAATACTTTAAAGTACTACTTAAGTAGTTTTTCCGGGTATCTGTACTTTACTATTTATATTTTTGCCAACTTTTACTTTACTACATTCCTTAAGAACTTCTCTAGGGTAGGGGCACTATTTTCACCTCCGGATGAAAAGCGTGCCCAAAGTAAACTCTGCCTGCTACTCGGGCACAGAAGCTAGGATATGCATAAAATTAGTAGATTTTGATAGAAAACACTGAAGTTTCTAAAACGGTTTGAATTATGTCTGTGAGCATAACAGAACTCATATGCCAGGCAAAAACCTGAGGAAAAAAATCAAACCAGGAAGTGGGAAATCTGAAGTTTGTAGTTTTTCAAGTCATTGCCTATTGAATATACAGTGTCTGTGGGGTTATATTGCACTTCATAAGACTTCCACTAGATGTCACCAGTCTTTAGAACCTTGTTTGAGGCTTCTACTATGAAGGGGGAAAGAGAGCTGTTTCAACCAGGTGTCTGGCATGAGCTGATCATGCGTGTGCCCATGAGTGCAACCTGCGTTGCACTGCATTTCAAAAGACAAAATAATTCTCCGGTTGGAACATTATTGAAGATTTATGTTAAAAACAGCCTAAAGATCGATTCTATACATCGTTTGACATGTTTCTACGAACTGTAACAGAACTTTTTGACTTTTCTTCTGGACCTAGTGCTTGCGCCATATGAATTTGGATTACTGGGCTAAACGCGAGAACAAAAATGAGGTATTTGGACTTTATTGAACAAAAACAAACATTTGTGGAACTGGGATTGCATTCTGATGAAGATCAAAGGTAAGTGAATGTTTATAATGCTATTTCTGACTGCTGTTGACTCCAACATGGCGGGTTTCTGTATGGCTTGTTTTTGTGCCTGAGCGCTGTACTCAGATTATTGCATGGTGTGCTTTTTCCGAAATCTGACACAGCGGTTGCATTAAGGAGAAGTGGATCTAAAATGACATGCATAACTTGTTTCTTTTAACAATGTTTATTATGAGTATTTCTGTAAATTGATGTGGCTCTCTGCAAAATCACTGGATGTTTTGGAACTACTGAACATAACACGCCAATGTAAACTGAGATTTTTGGATATAAATATGAACTTTATCTAACAAAACATACATGTATTGTGTAACAAAGTTCTATGAGTGTCATCTGACGAAGAAAGTCAAAGGTTAGTGACTAATTTTCTCTTTCTGCTTTTTGTGACTATTCTCTTTGGCTGGAAAAATTGCTTTTTTTCTGTGACTAAATTTAGCTGGATTTACAAGTTTCTTTAAAATTGTGTAAAATACTTGTATGTTTGAGGAAATTTAATTATGGGATTTCTGTTTTGAATTTGGCACCCTGCAATTTCACTGGCTGTGGGCGAGGTGGGCCGCTACAGTCCCACATATCCCAGAGAAAAAATAAAATGTACTTTTTACTCCATACATTTTTCCCTGAAACCCAAAGGTACCCCTTACATTTTGACAGGAACGTGTCCAATTCACACTTACCAAGAGAACATCCCTGGTCATCCCTGCTGCATCTGATCTGGCACTCACTAAACACAAACGCTTAGTTTGTAAATGGTGTGTCCCCCCAAAAAATATGCCGTCTGGTTTGCTTAATCTAAGGCATTTGAAATGTATACTTCTACTTTTCATACTTAAGTACATTTTAGCAATCCCATTTACTTTTGATACTAAGTATATTTAAAACCAAATACTTTCGGACTTTTACTCAAGTGGTATTTTACTGGGTGACTTTACACCACTGATTATAGCTAGGAATGCATGTCGGAAATTGTAAAAAAATATATATATAAAAAAAAATAGCATAGCTAGCTAGAATAAACAACCCAACGTGTATATTAGCATTGCTAGCTAGCAAAGTGGTGTTTCCATTTTTTCCAAGTGGACTTAAATTTATTGACATGCAAAACTAGCTAGCGTAATCAGTGGTTTGATAATGTCGCAATACCTGCTAAATAATCGTTTATTGGTACAGTAAGTAATACACCTAGCTAGATAGCAACTGTAGCTAGCTAGAATGCAAGCAGGTATTGGCTAACACATGCTGCTCACCCTGTAGCCCTTTCCTGAAGTCTCACGTCATCCAAAAACTCTTCAACATCTTGAATATCACTGTGTTTGTTCCAATTTTTTTTCTTATTTTTATTCACACGCTTTCTCTGGCCACTGTTCAAGTCATCTGAACCGGCCGACGATTTAAAAGACATGAATCCTGGCTGCGCTGCTGCCACGCGTTTCAGTCTCTTGACCGCCGCCATGCTGGATCATCTGGGAGACGATGCGATGACGTCTGTTCTTCCTCTGTTGAGGTTCAGCACAAATTGGTGGGCCCCTATGTCCACCTTGAGGAGGACTTGTGTAAAAATAAAACACCCCTGGAAATAAGATATTTGTAGGCCCCAAATGTATACATTGATAATACATGTTTTTTGCTAGGTCATTTAATACTTTTGTGATTTAAACGTGTATATAATACAATTTATACTAAAGCAATGTTTGTCACAATACACAAACATTCCAAGAAGTGTAATCTGATAATCTAAATTGTTTGAATTCTTATATGAAGAACTACAGGTAACAGAAATCCTGTAATTGCTAATTTTGCAGTTATAGCCATTTTGTCTCGCGCACTCACGTGGAATCATCTGAGTCCATAAAACACTTTCAATAATTGTCATCCATTTGTCATACATTTAAATGGTCAATATCTGCCAATACAGTAAACAGACGTTTCACCAACATATCATTATGGAGTATATCACGCTTTTAAGATGATTGATAATTGATTGAATTGGTCAATTCATAATCGTGTAAAAAAGTTGGTCTCTTGTCACAGCAGATGCATTGTGGGTAACCTGCCATTTTAACCCAATATAGGACTCCATTCTGTTGTGTGAACAACGCAATAAATAAGGACACGATACGAGTTTCATATTTTTAACTGTTGTATCAAGGTAAGTGTTGCGTTTGAAATGTTTTTTTTTTTACAAATATTGTGTATTTGTACATTTGAACTTTTTTTGTTATTTAGACTATCTTTTTGCAAGTAAATCCGCAGTCATAGGGAAAAACACAACCCAGACGACCGAAAAAGCAAGCTATTATCCGCTTGTAGAAACTACAGACCAAAGCACTCCTTTCGAATTTGACACGGTTATGCACGGGTTCTGAGTAATTTTCTGAGTACAGAAGTTTTTCAGTAGATTCCTAACGATGTCTAGAACAATCCTTCAATGTGTTTTAGTTTAAAGCGACAATGTCCTCGTTTTAAATGTCGTTTTAATTGTCACCTTCTTGTTAAACACATTCGAATTTTTCCTTCACGTTAATACGTTCCTGTTACAGCAGCCATAGTCTTCAATGCGTAAGAGGCGGGGACCTACTTTGTGAAAGACGTTGCTCATTGGCGAAAATTGAAGAAAATCCCACCCCTTATATCACTAAACAAGTCCCTATTGGTAGTTGTATGAAGCCTTTACGCTGTAATTCGCTGAAGTTAATGTACATCTTTGCGGACTTGTGCCACAGACTTGACGATCACAGAGGGTTATATACAAATAATAACTTTTTTTTAAGGATGTCATAAGTTACTTTCTAAATGTAGTCCGTTACAGTTTCTATTTACTTGTCTAACAAGACTCAGTTATATTTGAATTAATTTGCCCTTAAGAGCCATTACAATACAAAATGTCCAATGCATTTGGGGTGTAATTCTAGGGGTCTGACTTGCTTAGGTGGAGCAAACTTAATCATTGAATAAAAGCTAGTTTAATTGAGTGTCATTGACAACACAGGTTTCTTAATATATTTTTTGCAAACATTTTTTTTCTAAATGTAAAACAAGTAATGGTTTAGTTTTTCAAAGTATCTGTAATCTTATTACAATATTTTTGCTGGTAGTGTAATTGGTGGTGTTTAGTAGACTAACATGTTTTTTTTTTGCTGGATTTGATAGCTATTTTGTTACTTCCATTAACATTCCTGTCTCAATTTCCCCTTTATTCAGGTAATTTGTAGGAGCCATGGCCCGTACCAAGCAGACAGCCCGTAAATCTACTGGAGGCAAAGCACCACGTAAGCAGCTGGCCACCAAAGCTGCCCGCAAGAGTGCCCCTTCTACTGGTGGGGTCAAGAAACCCCATCGCTACAGGTGACGGCGGGACAAAATGCAGTGCCTGAACATGCAGGCTTCGACCCACCTGGTGTCATGCTCTCTCCTTTAATAATTTGATGTAGATAAAGTAAAGGACCACAGTGGTGTTACTTAATTACTGTTTCCCTCCAGGCCTGGTACGGTGGCCCTACGTGAGATCCGTCGGTACCAGAAGTCCACTGAGCTGCTGATCCGCAAGCTGCCCTTCCAGCGTTTGGTGAGAGAAATTGCTCAGGACTTCAAGACTGACCTGCGTTTCCAGAGTGCAGCCATTGGAGCTCTGCAGGTCAGTGTGTTTATGATTTTTGTTCACCCACCAAATGACACTAAAGCCAGACTTATCAGAATGTGTATACTTATAGGGATACTAAGGAAATTTGGCCATGAGGCCCTCTACTTTCGCTGAGTCTAAAATGGATGCATATTTATGTCTGTGTCCAGTATAAAGAAAGTTAGTTTGCATTGCCTCACAAACCTAACTAGCAAGCCCAATGACTGCAAGTCTATGGGTATCTGCTAGCATGCTCGTAGATGCCATAGACTTTGTCATTGCGCTAATGCTAGTTAGCATTGGCATGCAAAACTACCTCTAACATCCTTCATACAGGAGACTGACAAAAATGATATCCACAAGTGCATCTGATTCATCACCAAAATATCGAGGGATCCCTTTAATGGTGGCCTACTGGCAGTACTCTCCCCAAATGTTTGAAGAAGGCATTGTCCCATACCAAGCTTATATCAACTGAATTGAACTTGTATTTTGTCTGCAGGAGGCCAGCGAGGCATACCTTGTTGGTTTGTTTGAGGACACCAACTTGTGCGCCATCCATGCCAAGCGTGTCACCATCATGCCCAAAGACATCCAACTGGCCCGTCGTATCCGTGGGGAGCGCGCTTAGATGCCTCCCTAATTTACGTGTCCTCAGGCTGTCTTTCCCTCCCTTCCCACTTTTCCTTTTAAGTAGCTTGGTTTCAGTAATGATGTGATAAAAGTAGTGTGCAGTCTTGTCCCCCTTAGTTCTCTTAGCAGAAGACTTTAGGGTACTTTGTGTATCATGTATCTGTTTTGAAGCCGATTGGAGTCACACCTTTAATGTGTGTGCAAATCGGCACGGCAAAGGGTGCATGCATGAAGCATCTTGGGCAAGCATTTTCTCCTATTGACGATGCTATTACATTATTATAACAGGCTTTTCTAATTGATAGACTTGCTTTGTTTTTTTTACATGTACCCTTTCATTTGTTTTTTTACAACTAGTGTTTCTACTGTTTACAGGATGCATTTACAAATGGTTAATCTCGTTCTGAAATTGATAAATGACATTGCTTCAAACATTGCAAAGGCCTATATGTAGCGTAATGTTTATGTATTTCTCCCATGTTTTATCCAGGTAATATTTTAGTTCCTTTCTCAGGTTGTGATACCCTTTTCTTACTGGTTTTGATTTTAGTTTTCTGTTCATTTTTTTTTAAGCAGACATTTGTAATATCCAGAATTCTCACAAAGGTGATAAACTGACGTTCCACAACTGGTTTAGTAAAGTGATTGACCTACACAAAGTACTGAGTTGCATGCTGCTGGCAATGGTATTTTACTCAATATGTACTTTAAATAGTGAGTCTTTCATATTTGGTCATTTGAAGAACTGTCATATTCATTGGGAAAAGTACCCAGTTTTACTTGTAACAATGCCTTTAATAAAAAATGACGGGTGAGTCACCAGTAAAATACTATAGTAAAAGTATTTAGTTTTAAATATACATATTTACAGATAGCAATGGGAACACTAACACTCAGACATACTTTACAAACACAGCAGTGGTGTAAAAATACTTTAAAGCAGTTTTGGGGGTATCTGTACTTTACTATGTTTGACTACATTCCTAAATGTACCTTTATCACTCTTCCCTGACACCTAAAAGTACTCGTTACATTTCAAATGCTTAGCTAGACTGGGAAAATGGTGCAATTCCCTTAACAAGAGAACATCCCTACTACCTCTTTTGTGAGTCTGCCTGATCAGAGGCAGCAGGAATGACCAGGGACGTTCTCTTGGTAAATGGGTGAATTGGATCATTTTCTTGTCATGCATTCAACATGTAATGAGTACTTTTGGGTGGCGGGGAAACTGTATGGTGTGAAAAGTACATTTTCTTTAAGAGTTGTCCAATGTAAATGGTAAAGTACAGAAACTAAAGTAGTACTTCACACCACTGATCGGAAACTAGACCTTTTTGTGACGACATTTAAGGTTAAAATTTGCCTAAGACTTGTGATTAAGGTTGTACACGGATATACAATTGCACCATTTTCTTGAGCATGGCAAATTGAAAAGCCAATACATTTCCACAATATCTGGATAAAAAAATATCGATATTAGGTAGGCTACGATGTTCGCTTATGAATTTGAGACTGATTCAGAGTACAAAATAAATATCCAAAGAACATGTGGCCGAAGTGCTACAAAACAAGAAATGTGTGTATACACTGTTGCATTATGGGAGAAATGATTGACATAGCAGCCATTTTCCCGCTGAACGTTTGTTCCCATTGTGGATACGAGGAAGAAAATACTGACACGGCCAGACAAGCTAAACATTTCTCACATCCTTTTAAACCTCTTTTGGTGTAGGTAAGTCAAACACTCGACTGCTTTTAATTTACGGTAACTTCACATTTGAAAAGTTTCAAATTGCTTCAATTCTGGTTATTTTGTTGGAAATCCATTTAATTTTCGTCGTAGAGAAAAATAACAAACCCGACTGTCGAAACCGCACAGAATTGCAGCCTTTTCTACAGCTAGTGCAGCCGGAGAAATTGTTTCAAATTATGCGCGGGTTCGCTTCGGTTGTACGCAGGCATTGGCGGTCGAACTCCGTTTCTATGCCTACATACGAGTTCTCTGGGATGTCTTCTTTAATATGTATTAGTTGTTTAATGAGATTGTCAAACAGCTGTTTCTTGAAATATCAAAGTTTTAGTGCTACTCCCTTGCTTTTCTGCCTTGGGTCTTTATCCCGGTTGCGCATCAAGCAGCCGCCATCATCACAGCTGAGTGGGCGGGGCTACCAAGAACGTCTGGGAGCTGTAGATCCCGCCTCTTCGTGACAGAACACACGCTGATTGGTCTTAGTCATATGTTTACACAATTAGATTGACTAACCAACCAATGCCGTCGTTTTCCCCGTTGATTGATTGATTGGCTCACTGTCGACTTTGATTGGCGAGATAGATTCATGTTGTAGCTTGTCCGCACTTTTTGTTCCAAATGTGTTCAATGACAATGAGTTGAACACCCAATTACTGTATAAAATACTCTTGTTTCACAGTGCTTTTCAAGTTAGTTTAAGTTTTTAATCAGCCGAGAACGGATTAATAAAAATGCAATGACTTGATTATCAGGTCTAATTGCAACAACTAAAAGTGAAAATTTTTAACCTATGGTCATTGTTATATCTCACATCTATGTATGTGGTTCAGGTAATTTGTAGGAGCCATGGCCCGTACCAAGCAGACAGCCCGTAAATCTACTGGAGGCAAAGCACCACGTAAGCAGCTGGCCACCAAAGCTGCCCGCAAGAGTGCCCCTTCTACTGGTGGGGTCAAGAAACCCCATCGCTACAGGTGAGAGAGAGTGACAGAAAGGCTGATAAGGTCTTACCAGAGCTGCCCCCTGTCCCTGAGTCACAGTACTGGCCCTTATTATGACTCCATCACCACCTGATACAAGATAGGATTTAGGCCTAAAGAGTTTGATTCTGGATTTTTGTAATGAATCCATACAGTGATGTTAGTCATGGGATTCTTCTAACTGTGTTTCCCTCCAGGCCTGGTACGGTGGCCCTGCGTGAGATCCGTCGTTACCAGAAGTCCACTGAGCTGCTGATCCGCAAGCTGCCCTTCCAGCGCTTGGTGAGAGAAATCGCCCAGGACTTCAAGACTGACCTGCGTTTCCAGAGTGCAGCCATTGGAGCCCTGCAGGTCAGTGCTACATCATCACCATTGTAGTTGCTGTCATAAACCTCATAACTCAAGTTTGAGGCAGGAGAAAAATAATTGCATTGTGTAGATTGTTTTATCACACACTGAAGAGGAATACTTGGATCATGTGCCTGAGTGTATCACATAATAGCATTTTATAGGTTGATATTGTCCACACATTTTTAAGTGTGTTGTCGTGAGCCATTTTTCATACCTGTTCTTTGTTGTCTGCAGGAGGCCAGCGAGGCTTACCTGGTTGGTCTGTTTGAGGACACCAACCTGTGCGCTATCCATGCCAAGCGTGTCACCATCATGCCCAAAGACATCCAGCTGGCCCGTCGTATCCGTGGGGAGCGCGCTTAAATGCCTCTTTAATTTACATCTCCTCTTCTCACCAGTCTGTCTTCCCCCTCCCCTACCTGCCCTCTCCTCTTATGTTGGTAGTGATTAGAGAAACAATGATTATGATAAGAATAACGTGTATAGTGGTGTTTTCTTAGTACTCTCGGCAGCAGACTATTATAGGGTACTCTTTTGTGCATGTACCTGCTTGTTGCTGGTCAGATCTCCCACCACCACACCATCAAATCAGATGTTCCATTGTCATGATGCCGTGTGGAGAGATCAGGTAAAACAGAAGACAGGGAATCTGAGACAGGTAGTGGTTACCGGAGGATGGGGTTAGGTTTTTGTCTGCAGTGGGGAGTACCTCATTCTCTGCAGGGTGCTACAACAACTGCCCCAGTCCCCTTCCTCCTTCCCAACTCTGCCAGTAAAATAAAGACTGAGCTGGTGTCTTTCATGGGAACGCATGAATGGGAGTACAGCCCCCCTCTTTGTGTGTGAGTGTGTAGATTCTGATCAGCACAGCAAATTGTATACAATTCAAAAAAATCTCTGGAGCAATGGTTTATTCTTACAATATTGATCATGATGATCATGGTTATTTACATCATTGAGCAGATGCACTTATTCAGAGTGACTAACAGTAGTGCATACATTTCCATACTTTCTCCTGACTGGTCTCCTGTGGGAATTGAACCCACAACCCTGGTGTTGCAAGCACCATGCTCTATCAACTGAGCCACATGGGACCGGTTGTCAATTTTATTTTATTTTTAAATTGCTTACGCACATGTTTCATAGTGGAAATAATATTTGTGAATGAAATGGAGATGGGGGATTCTAATTCAATTTTGTACAGAAAACAACATTGACGTAAGCTTATTTTGGCTGTCAAAGGGGATCCTTGATGGTTCATTCTCATTTAATTTCCCCTTTACCTGATTGACACTGTTTTCCCTTTGTCTTTGAATTCTCAAATTTGGTTTCAGTGATAAATAATTGGAGACAGCATTTTAAGGCTTTTTTAAACAAATAGTGAATCCAGTGATATTCTTTGTGATCGCTCCTGAGGGGCCTTGTTGTGAGGGTAATGGAGCTTGGTGGTCAATGCTCTCTTGCAAACCAAAAATAGTGTAATTGGTAAAGTGATCATTTATGTTAATGTTATGGGAGCTATAAATGGGATGGTCAGAGATATTTATACCTCCCCCTTCACTTCGCTCCAGGTTCTACATTTGTGTAATGTTTCTCAGGTTGATGTGTCACCCTTTTAACTTAAATCATTTTTATTTCTTAATTTGAATTTGAAATGTTAAGATGCTGAAATAAAACAATGTTTGTAATTTCCAGATTTCTCATATAAGGTGGTAAATGGATGTTACACACACACAGACCTGTCTTCTGTCAATTTTGTTTAGTCCATTGACTATCAATCAATTACTAACATAGATATTTGATGTTATCGCCAGAGCTGTGAAAAGCACAACTTTGACCATTATGAGTAAGGTTTGTTTGCTATGACCATCACAATCTGGTGTTCTTCTGAATGCATTAGCAATCTCAGTCCAATGTTGTTTCAAATACTGGACAAAATAGGTTTTCGTGTGTGATTATTTTTTTAATGGAATCCTTGTGAAAAGGAGTTACACCGAAAGTGTCCAGTAGTAAGTAGTCTTGTCCCATGTTTTGAGGCAGTGGAAAAACGTTTTTTTTTTTACGTGGATTGTGCTCTATATATTTTTGTATATACAAAACGACCACTAGAGGGCAGTAAAGTACCACATTTGAACAACGAGCCAACTGGACAAGTCATACTCTGAATGACGTGAAGTCCATGGATGGAGGGTATCTGTAGAGCCCTATACTAAACATTCTTTTAGGTAACTCCTCAACAATATTCAGACCGTTGGAGCTGTACTGTTTTATCTGACATATACAACTGAATCCTTACAGAAACAATCAACATCACTATCAGATATCTGTTCTCAGCTGTGGTAAGTTAGGCCTAGAGCACAGTGTCATTCTGTGTCCCTGTTTTTATGTGAAGTCTTCAGATCAGAGAGAGAACATCCTTATAGAGAATGTCCAAAAAGTGCTGTTTTTTTGTTCCGTCATCACATTGATAAATAAATTAACACGAGCATAAAAACTGGGCTCAGCCTCAGCGACCCTTGCTATCTCTTCAACATTCAAACTCATTTATATTTGTTTTGCTCTATCCCGTTTTAATGTAAAATATGTGAAAGTCTGCCCTAATGAACTGCTAAAAGTGTACTGATGTTAAAGTGGAAATACATGATTGAGGCTGCAAGCATGCAAGTGCCTCAGAATAGCACATCTCTCACAGGGGTGGACAGGACGAATCAACATAAAGATCGAATCTGTCTTCTTGACTTTTAGAATTCCCCACTGAACAAGTATGACTGAAGTTTTCCACCATGTTGCTTAACATGTTCAGGAAACTAGTAGAAATCTGTTTTATTGTGGTAATCAAAATATGTTCTTAGGAATTGAGGGGGATGTAGCTTAATTAAATTAGTCTATGTCCCCTTAATTCAGGTTATGTCCCCTCAATTCCTTTGCACATACATATTTCTACTCAGGTGCTACTTTTACTATTGTAGGTGTAGTTTGCAGACTTGTTCATTTTAAGAAATCAGCTTTTTTTGCCTGCAACATTAAACAGTAGCATCTGATTAGAAATGCCTAACAGGGTTGTTGTCCTGAAATAAATGAAGGTCAATATCTATTGTGTACATCAATTTGTGGGTGAGTATGTCGGGCAGCAGGACAGACAAGTCATGTTCTATATATTCTCCGGTTCAGGAATAGCTGTCCCTCATTCCTAGTTTCCACCCACACTGACCTTCTAATCTAGCCACCGGATCAGTGTCCTTGTCAATTACTGCCACACACCTGACAATCTGTATATACGCAGAGGCACACTCAAATATATACAGTACGCATAGCTACGATACAGATTAACACCAGCATAAACACACAATATTAGGCACACAGACAGGAGAGACCAATAAAAAATCAGGCTAGATACGATTATTAAAGGAAGAAATACTGTATAAATGTAGGTCGTCAACTGTAAATGGCAAAAGCACAATGTAGCCGGCAGACATTGGTACCAAAGTCAGATTGTATTTTTTGTCATCTCCTTTTATTGAATTACAACACTGGACCCTTGCTATAATTCTAAATAAAACCTCATTCTAAAGCAGTAACATTTTATCAATTCCTATTAATTTATCTCTGTCCACATATCATTTTTGTTCTCAATACACTCGTAGAAAAAAGGGTTCCGAAAGGGTTCTTTGGCTGCGTCCATAGGAGAACCCTTTTTGTTCCAGGTAGAACCCTTTCTGGTTCTAGGTAGAACTCTTTTGGGTACCATGTACAACTCTCTGGGGAAATGGTTCTACCTGGAACCAAAAAGGGATCTTCAAAGGGTTCTCCTATGGGGACAGCAAAATAACTGTTTTAGGTTCTAGATGCACCTTTTTCTCTAAGGGTGTATATTAGCAGAACAAAATACTGGTGTTTCCCTATCTCTATAATGTGACTTTAGCTATAGTACCACTGAACTACACAGTACATCAGGGAAAGTTGTATAGATGTGCTGTTATTTATTTTCACTATATACACTGAACAAAAATATAAATAATGTAAAGTCTTGGTCCCATGTTTCATGAGCTGAAATAAAAGATCCCAGAAATGTTCCAAATACACAAAACGCTTATTTCTCAAAAATGTATTGTACAAATTTGTTTACATCCCTGTTAGTGAGCATTTTTCCTTTGCCAAGATAATTCAGGTGTGGCTGATTAAACCGCATTGTTGTTACACAGGTGCAGCTTGTGCTGGGGGACAATAAAAGGCCACTCTAAAAGGTGCAGTTTTATCACACAACACGTGCAATTGGCATGCTGACTGCAGGAATGTCCAACATAGATGTTGCCAGATCATTTTATGTTAATTTCTCTACCATAAGCCGCCTCAAACATCATTTTAGAGAATTTGTCAGTACGTCCAACCAGCCTCACAACCACAGACCACATGTAACCACTCCAGCCCAGGACCTCCACATCTGGCTTCTTCGGCAGGTAGCCTAGCAGTTAGAGCGTTGGGCTACTAACCGAAAGGTTGATGGATCAATTCCCAGAGCTGACAAGGTAAAAATATGTTGTTCTGCCCCTGAGCAAGGCAGTTAACCCACTGTTCCCAGGGCGCTGAAGACTTGGATGTCAATTAAGTCAGCCCCCGCACCTCTCTGATTCAGAGGGGTTGGGTTAAATGCGGAAGACACATTTCATTTGAATGCATTCAATGCAGTTGTACAACTGACTAGGTACCCCCTTTCACCTGCAGGATTATCTGAGACCAGCCACCCGAACAGCTGATGAAACTGTGGGCTTGCACAACCAAATAATTTCTTCACAAACTGTTAGAAACCATCTCAGGGAAGCTTATCTGCGTGCTCATCATCCTCACTAGGGTCTTAACGTGACTGCAGTGCGGCGTTGTAATAGACTTCAGTGGGGAAATGCTCACCGTCGATGGCAACTAACACGCTGGAGAAGTGTGCTCTTCACTAATTAATCCCGGTTTCAATTGTACCAGACAGGTGGCAGACAGCTTGTATGCCGTTGTGTGTGGGCGAGCGGTTTGCTGATGTCAACATTGTGAACAGAGTGCCCCATGGTGGCGATGGGGTTATGGTATGGACAGGCATAAGCTACGGACAACAAACACAATTGCATTTTATTGATGGCAACCTGAATGCACAGAGATACCGTGACGAGATCCTGAGGCCCATTGTCGTGCCATTCATCCGCCGCCATCCCCTCATGTTTCAGCATGATAATGCACAGCCCCACGTCGCAAGGATCTGGAGACAATTCCTGTCTGCTGATAATATCCCAGTTTTTCCATGGCTTGTATACTCACCAGACATGTCACCCACTGAGAATGTTTGGGATGCTCTGGATTTACGTGTACGACAGCGTGTTCCACTGCCTATACGAAGGAGATGTGTCGCACTGCATGAGCCAATATACTGACTGGTTTTCTGATCCACACCCATACTTTTTTTTTAAAGGTATCTGTATTCCCGACTGGGTATCTGTATTTATTTAAATTGACTGATTTCAGTATATGAACTGTAACTCTGTAAAAAATTGTTGAAATGGTTGAATGTTGCGTTTATATTTTTGTTCAGTACAGTATATGAAACGTAACCTGAGTATCGCTGGGTTTCAGCTTCATGTCGATAAATCCAAATGGTGTTATCCACTTAAATCTGATTCTTTATATGTTCGCTTGTTTGCAGACAGTTCAATTAGGATCAACACTACTGAAAGAAGCTTTGACAATTAATTCTAAGTAACAGTTCCTTCTAAGTGAGACCATGAGAAACCCCTGCAGACCTCCCATCCAGGGCCTCTCTCCGTATTCACTGGAGCACCTTGGTTCACTGCGAGGGCTTGTGGCTCTCTGGACTATTCAGGGGTGCAGAGTTGGTAGACACAGTGACAGGACCTACAGGGAGACACAAAAGAGACCGACATCAGCAACATGACGAAGTCTGACTATCAAATGCATCCTCAGAGCACAGAAGATCTATTGTTTACATAGTTCCTGCAGAATGAACAAGAAAACAAATGCTTATCATGCGATGTGACAAGAACAATAGAACCAGAATATCTGTGTTGTGGGAGAAAATGGTTATTTAATTATGTGCATCCTGGTCTCTTTAAACGCCTTCACTCCCTCTCTCTGTGCATCATACATTCTCCATTTTATAGCATCACTACTATGTTAAACACTACTGAAACTCACCCCAACTCTACCCAGCTGGCTCTTGTAACCCCCCCCGGCACAGAAGGTTGACCCTGCAGCTCGTGTCACCCAGTGCTGGGACCGGCCACCCGCCTGGAGCCAAGGCCAATGGGCCGCCCGGTGTTGGTGTGTGGTGGCCGGTGGCTGTGGGCGGGCGGCTGTGTGTGTGTCTGTGTTGGGTCACGGCGTGGGGATTAACAATGTGAGTGATTGGGGGTGACAGCGGTCTCAGCATTAGGGGCCTCGCAGCCTTATTTCCCGGGCCTGTTTTAGACACGCTAAGCTGGGATTTGGACCGCAGCAGTGTGTCAGCAGTGATGCTGCCCTCCCCGGTCTTCCTTCAACCCCCACCACCACCCGACATGTCCAACCCCCCCCTGTCTGACCTCTTCTCCCTTCATTTCTGTCTCATTCCTTCCTCTCAATATTCCTCTCAACTACTCATCTGCATCATTTAACCTGTGTATCTATATTTCACCTCACTCTTAATCTGGTCCTTCAGCTCCTGGTACAGCCACCTCTTTGTCACTGTTCAGGCTTACACACGTTCTACTCAGCATGACATCTATCACTAGGCCCAGTGCTGACTGTGTCTGCTTCCAGCATGCCCACAGTCTTGCACTTTAACCAGTGAACAGACTTGGCCCTGGAAGGCATCATTCGCTCGATCGTCTTTGGTGGTGCTGTTATCCTCATCAGGAAATGTTTTATCAGAGCCAGGCTGAATGGAACCCAGCCATAGTATAGAGTTGTGTTTTGACTGTTCACACCCCATTGCAAGCGCAGCAACGCATGACCTTAGTGGGATAGCTATAAAGGACGCTGCGGAGTACACAGCACAATCTAGCAAACAGTAACGGGTTCATTGCTCATGCACTGAGGCCTAGTCTAGTGACGACAAAGACAACCTGTGACTCTATTACCGGGCTGGGCTTAGGTCTACCATGGAGATTCAGTTAAGTGAGCTCAAGGTTTTACAGTCCTGTTTGCCAACAGTTAGCAAGACATCCAATAACATGACTTGTTGCCAGATAATGGCTTCTGATGTACGTCTGAGGGAATGAGACATAGAGAGTGTGTGTTCTATTGAATGGTGTACTGTAGTTAATGATGATCTGTTTGTCATTTAGATTTTTCTTCAAATGCCCAGGAATCAACTGAGTCCTAGATGCTCTATTTGCTCTTCAATATAAATGCATAGTATTATTGTCACTGACAACCCCCCAAACTGACCTCGTGGAAACCGGATTGGAAAAGAAAATCATGAGTATCAATGACTTTGCATGTGATGAGGCGACAGTGTGTGACTGTCACAGTCTACAGATTCTGCTACGTGTGTGTGTGTGTGTGTGTGTTGGGGCATGGGAGTTTGTTTGACCGTGTGCTTGAGAGAGTGTGGTCTGAGATCCCCATTACAGCCAGTCTATTGTAACGCAGCAGATTGAGTCAGATCCTCACCCGCCAGAGTGTACTAATTAGAGACATTCCACAGGATTAAACAGCCAATTAACAATAAGAGGACCATTGTGAGAGTGTGTCCTTGTGCGTCACCGCAAAGAGGTTTGTGTGTGTCTGTCTGAGTGTGTGTCCGCGTGTGGGCAATGTCAGGTTTGGTGGGTTAACAAGGTGCTTTTGTGGTTAACTGAAAATGTGTGTTAAAGGTATGTAAATGTATGCGCAAATGTGGCCCTATAATAATGTGATTTATTTGTGCTCTAAATGAGGGTAGATGTGTTTATTTACAATATACAGTGAGACAGCTATGCTGTGGAAGTTCCTGCACGTCTATAAGTGTGAGTGACAGCGTTTCACAAGGTGCATGCATGACTCCCTTGGTTCGTGCATCATTTTTTAGTTGTGTTGTTTGTATATCATTGTATTTGAAATGTGTGTGACTCTCCTTGTCTATCAGCAAACCATTGTTCTGTGACTTGTCATGTTTTGTGTTTTTTTTTTGTGGACCCTAGAAAGAGTAGCTGATGCTTTTGCTACCAATAAACAAGCAGTAATGTGTGTGCCAATGTTTATTGTGCTTGTTGTGCTTGTTGTGACAGTGTGTACTCTAGTACCTGTGTAGGTAAGGCAAGCATTGTAGTATGCAGTTGGAAAACAACACGAGTGTTGTGTCATTGAAGGATGACAGGTAGCCTAGCAGCTTAGAGTGTTGGGCCAGCAACGGAAAGGTTGCTGGTTCGAATCCCTGAACTCATTAAGGGGGGAAAACTCTTGATGTTTCCTTGACCAAGGCACTTAACCATAATTGCTCCTGTAAATCACTCTGGATTAGAGTGTCTACTACGATGCAGAAAAATAGTATTTTGTGACTATGTGTTTTTAGATGTTTTGTATGTCAATGGTGTGGCGCTCTTCTCTTCTTTGTGTGCATCTGTATGTTTACGTACAGTGCCTTGGTAAAGTATTCAGACCCCTTGACTTTTTCCACATTTTGTTACGTTACAGCTTTATTCTAAAATGGATTAAATAAATAAAAATCCTCAGCAATCAACACACAATACCCCATAATGACAAAGTGAAAACAGGTTTTTAGACATTTTTGCAAATGTATTAAAAATACAAATAAAAACAGAAATACCTTATTTATATAAGTATTCAGACCCTGTGCTATGAGGCTCGAAATTGAGCTCAGGTGCATCCTTTTTCCATTGATCATCCTTGAGATGTTTCTACAACTTGATTGGAGTCCACCTGTCGTGAATTCAATTGATTGGACATGAGGTTGAAGGAATTGTCTGTAGAGCTCAGAGAAAAATAATTGGGTCGAGGCACAGATCTGGGGAAGGGTATCAAAAAAATGTCTGCAGCATTGAAGATCCTCAAGAATACAGTGGTCTCCATCATTCTTAAATGGAAGAAGTTTGGAACCACCAAGACTCTTCCAAGAGCTGGCCGCCCGGCCAAACTAAGCAATCGGGGAAGACGGGCCTTGGTCAGGGAGGTGACCAAGAACTCGATGGTCACTCTGACAGAGCTCCAGAGTTCCTCTATGGAGATAGGAGAACCTTCCAGAAGGTCAACCATCTCTGCAACACTCCACCAATCAGGCCTTTATGGTAGAGTGGCCAGACGGAAGCCACTCCTCAGTAAAAGGCACATGACAGCCCACTTGGAGTTTGCGAAAAGGCACCTAATGACTCTCAGACCATGAGAAACAAGATTCTCTGGTCTGATGAAAGCAAGATTGAACTCTTTAGCCTGAATGCCAAGCGTCACGTCTGGAAGAAACCTGGCACCATTCCTATGGTGAAGCATGGTGGTGGCATCATCATGCTGTGGGGATGTTTTTCAGCGGCAGGGACTGGGAGACTAGTCAGGATCAAGGAAAAGATTAACAGAGCAAAGTACAGAGAGATCCTTGATGAAAACCTACTCCAGAGTGCTCAGGACCTCTGACTGGGGCAAAGGTTCACCTTCCAACAGGACAACGACCCACAGCCAAGACAACGCAGGAGTGGCTTCGGTACAAGTCTCTGAATGTCCTTGAGTGGCCCAGCCAGAGCCTGGACTTGAACCTGATCAAACATCTCTGGAGAGACCTGAAAATAGCTGTGCAGCGACACTCCCCTTCCAACCTGACAGAGCTTGAGAGGATCTGCAGAGAATAATGTGAGAATTTCCCCAAATACAGATGTGCCAAGCTTGTAGCGTCATACCCAAGAAGACGAGGCTGTAATCGCGGCCAAAGGTGCTTCAACAAAGTACTGAGTAAAGGGTCTGAATTCTTATGTAAATGTGATATATATATATATATATTTTGCTTTGTCATTATGGGGTATTGTGTGTAGATTGATGAGGGGAAAATTATTGAATACATTTTAGAATAAAGCTGGAACGTAACAAAATGTGGAAAAGGTCAAGGGGTCTGAATACTTTCTGAAAGCACTGTATTTATGTCTGTACATGATGTGCATGTTTGCGTGCGTGCGTGTGTATGTGTGTGCATGCGTCTGTGCGTGCACATGCATCCAAGTGTGTTTGTGTGCCAGGTGGTGTATGCGTCAGCATGGCACGTGTCAGAGTGTGGCTAGGGATTATAAGGGCTCAGGCCTGTTGCTCCACTTCCTTGATTACTACTGCTGTCTGCTGCCATATGGGCCGGGGAGGGTCCCCAAGCCACTGTACACCCCCCTTACCCCACTCAACCCCCACACAGCACACCCCCATACACACATACACTGCCAATGTGCCCCAGCACAAACAATAAAGCTGATATGTGTATTTTCTACATCGTAGAATAATAGTGAAGCCATTAAAACTATGAAATAACACATACGGAGTCATGTAGTAATCAAAGAAGTGGTAAACAAATCTAAATATATTCTTCAAATAGCCACCTTTTGCCTTGATGACAGCTTTGCACACTCTAGGCATTCTCTCAACCAGCTTCATGAGGCAGTCACCTGAAATTAACAGGTGTGCCTTCTTAAAAGTTCATTTTTGGAATTTCTTTCCTTCTTAATGTGTTTGAGCCAATCAGTTGTGTTGTGACAAGGTAGGGGGGTTATACAGAAGATAGTCCTATTTGGTAAAAGACCAAGTCCATATTATGGCAACATCTCAAATTAGCAAAGAGAAATGACAGTCCATCATTACTTTAAGACATGAAAGTCTGTCAATATGGAAAATTTCAAGAACTTTTAAAGTTTCTTCAAGTGCAGTTGCAAAAACCATCAAGCGCTATGATGGAACTGGCTCTCACGAGGAATGCCACAGGAATTGAAGACCCAGAGTTACCTCTGTTGCAGAGGATAAGTTCATTACAGTTACCAGCCTCAGAAAATTGCAGCCCAAATAAATGCTTCAATGAGTTCAACTGTTCAGAGGAGACTGTGTGAATCAGGCCTTCAGGGTGGAATTGCTGCAAAGAAACCACTACTAAAGGACACCAATAAGAAGGAGAGACTTGCTTGGGCCAAGAAACACAAGCGATGGACCTTATACCGGTGGAAATTTGTCCTTTGGTCTGGAGTCCAATTTGGAGATTTTTGGTTCCAACCGCTGTGTCTTTGTGAGATGTGGTGTGGGTGAACGGATGATCTCTGCATGTGTGTTTCCCACCGTAAAGTGTGGAGGAGGAGGTGTTATGCTGTGGCGGTGCTTTCTTGGTGACACTGTCTGTGATTTATTCAGATTTCAAGGCACACTTAATCAGCATGGCTACCACACCATTCTGCAGCGATATGCCAACCCATCTGGTTTTGGCTTAGTGGGACTATAATTTGTTTTTCAACAAGACAATGAGCCAACACACCTCCAGGCTGTGTAAGGGCTATTTTACCAAGAAGGAGAGTGATGGAGTGCTGCATCAGATTACCTGGCCTCCACACTCCCCCGACCTCAACCATATTGAAATGGTGAAGGAAAAGCAGCCAACAAGTGCTCATCATATGTGGGAACTCCTTCAAGACTGTTGGAAAAGCATTCCAGGTGAAGCTGTTTGAGAGAATGCCAAGAGTGTGCAAAGTTGCCATCAAGGCAAAGGGTGGCTATATGAAGAATCTCAAATATAAAATATATTTTGATTTGTTTAACACTTTTTTGGTTACTACATGATTCCATATGTGTTATTTCATAGTTTTGATGTCTTCACTATTATTCTACAATGTAGAAAATAGTACAGATAAACAAAAACCCTTGAATGAGTAGGTGTTCTAAAACTTTTGACCGGTAGTGCACATATATATTTTTTGCATTATTTTAGTTAATGTTCCTCTGTAATACTGCTAGCTAGCCACCTAGCAATTTTTATCAAGGTGGGTTTAGCTAGCACAGATAAGTTCCCAATCTCCCAACCTCATAACAAGCTAACAAGAAGCCATTTCAGGCAATAAATACTCGCTAGCTTGTCTAACTAGCTTAGCTGGCAAGGTTGGTAGAACTTAGAAAAGCAAGCAATAACTAAATGTACTGAATATTTTACCCAGATTTTAGCATAGAAGCATAGTTCATTTTTTATTTTTATTTTAACCCCTTTTTTCTTCCAAATTTCATGGTATCCAATTGTTAGTTGTTACTATCTTGTCTCATCGCTACAACTCAACTCGTACGGGCTCGGGAGAGACGAAGGTTGAAAGCCATGCGTCCTCAGAAACACAACCCAACCGCCACAGGAGTCGCTAGTGCGCGATGAGACAAGGATATCCCTACTGGCCAAACCCTCCCTAACCCAGACGATGCTAGTCCAATTGTGCGTCACCCCATGGACCTCCCAGTCGCGGCCGGCTGCGACAGAGCCTGGGCTTGAACCCAGAGTCTCTGGTGGCACAGCGTCCACTGCGCCACCCGGGAGGCCACCGATAGATAGTTTGTTTCTTTAAAAAAATTACCACGAGTCAGGAGGATACAGATAGCTAATTAAAAATCATGATTATGGCTCTAGATTGCAGGAAAAAAAGCTGTTTCACGTGTTTGAAAAATGCAAAATTCTCCAATTTAAGGACCGGGGGCATGGCACCCCTCTGGACCACCCCCCAGCCATCTTCACACACTTTATGTCATGCTTCTCTTATAAGATGCCTGTCTTACTGCAGATACAGTATGTTAACTATAGCCCTGTCCACCACATAATGCCCTCTCTAAATAGATGTACAGTACAAATACAAATACATATTGTCCCCTACTCCAAGGAGGAATGAAATGGGAGACAGACTTGGTCAACTTTGCAGCTCTTATTTCTTGAAATGGGGGAAAAAAAACTGGTGCAAATTATTAGAAATTCAGGGGGGATGTCACAAAGTAATTTAACAGATTATGCATATATGATAAAAGTATTGATACGAATAAGTACACCCATGCCATGTGACATAGCAGCATAGGTTGAAATGTAGTGGATTTTATCAAAAGATAATCGAAAAGCTCATTTGAAACAGGGACTATATGCCGGAGTGAAGGCCCGGTGTACGTTGAAGGAATAAGCAGCATATCAGGTGCTAACCTGTGTAATCCCCAGACAGGACAGTGTGGTCCAGGGCAAGACAGGGTGTCTATTCTAAACGCCAGCCATTAGCACAGTTAAACTGTTGCCTGCCCTGCTGACACACCGAGTCCCAGACCCCACCTGCTGCCGTCTGCACAGGATTAGGAATCTCCCCATACGCCGTCAGACGCAGTCAGCAGCACACGCCGTGAGTGTGTGTGTGTGTGTTTCACAGAGTAGTGTCATTGATTAAGACAGCACCCAGACTGTGAGTATTGTTGCACACGCACTGAGATTCAATAGACATTGACTGAGCCACAAATCCTGGCTGAGGACTGTGTATTAACACTGCAACACTGTATGACATATTGCATTCAGTGTGTCTCCTTCAATGTCCAATATCTCTACAACACTAACTTTAATAAGCCAGGAATATGGATAATACAATCAACAACAAAACCCTTGCAAAAAAAGTATAAAGAGAACATAATCTAGCCATGAATGCATGCAAACATGAAAACTTTGAAAGCATTATTTCATGATCTTTTTCCCCAGCATGTGTCGTATTGATATACAGCATATCAGACATTCTCAGAGTTTTGCAGGACTGATTAGAAGCATAACCAAAGGTCAGATTTAGAATAGTAAATATATTGATGAGCAGCACCAGATCTGTACTGTATAATGAGAAGGCACAATATTTTCATAAAGAAGCAATAGTTTATCGAGATAGTAATTCAAAGGTGTCTGGGCTTAGGCTATTAATACTTTATATACCATACCCCATCCGTCCTATAAGAAACCCTATACAAGGTGTACTATATTTGTAAATATTTAACCTGCCACATGCGCATATAATGTGGTAGGAACCCTATCCTAACAAATGTACCCAGACTGAATGGCCTGTGATTACAAGGGGAAATCTGGGATCGGTACATCCATTTTTCCTTTGTTGTTTGAATCTCACATTGCTCCTTTAATACAGGTTCATAATGGAAAGTGCTATGCTCCCATATCATAGGATCCATTAACTCTAATTGACATAAAACAAACATAAAACAATGTATGTAACATAAAGCAGGAACTACTCATGTAAATTTAAAGTGACGATAAATACTGAGTGTACAAAACATTAAGAACACCTGCTCTTTCCATGACAGAGACTGACCAGGTGAATCCAGGTTAAAGCTATGATCCCTTATTGATGTCACTTGTTAAATCCACTTCATGTAGATGTAGGGGAGAAAACAGGTTAAAGAAAGATTTTTTAATTAAGCCTAGAGACAATTGAGACATGGATCATGTATGTATGTGCCATTCAGGTGAATGAGAAAGACAAAAGATTCAACACTGCTGGGTTTTTCACTCTCAACAGTTTCCATTGTGTATCTAGAATGGTCCACCATCCAAAGGACTGATGCTGTTCTGAGGGCAAAAAGGGTGCAACTCAATATTAGGAAGGCGTTCCTAATGTATCGTACAGTCAAGTGTATCTGTGCACAAAAACCCACTACTGTCACTGCCTGGCTTAGTTACACAGCGTAATCCCTACATCAGTTTAATTTAAGTCTTAACACAGCCTGACCTTGATACCATGACAACCACTGACATGGATGTTAACCCTTCCCTATTAAACCCTTTACAATTCAATGGAAATGCCAGTGCTTTCAAGATTTACACATAAGGACAATCACATACAAAAAAACAATCACGCAAGACACATACAGAAACCTATTTGAATCCAAATGTAAAACATAGCACAGCAAAAGGGTTCAACCCACTCAAACCGACTTTGTTGGCCAAACACACACCTGTAAAAAGCCTTTAGCTATGCCCCTTATAATGTCTCTGTGGACAGGTCCTACCCCACGCCCCTCCCACTATGCCCCTCCCTTCCTCTCTCTCTCTACTTCCTCTCGTTCTCTACACTCCTTCATCAGGAATCCCACCATTCTTTTTCCTTCCAACTATAGAAAAGGCCCCCAGTGGGGTCCAAACACCCTACCCTCCTCCTCGGGGATTACCTGTTCATCCATCCATCCCTTCTATGTACGATGGTAGTCCTTCCAGGTCCATCTGTCAATCATATTTCCCAGTGCCGTAGAGACCTAGGTTCCTGGGTACAACACTTCCCCATTGTGTCGGGGTATGGGTCCCTGTATCTTATCAGTCATAATCTGTTCCAAACAGGTCCTTCATGTCCTCCCTTTGGACCAGCCGACTCGCTCCCTCCATCCTCTCCCTTCCTCTGCCAATCTGACTACAAGCCCCACTATCCTCCCTTTATCCCGAGGTAAGATACTTACTTTTCAGATAAAGCATATTATGATAAATCGGCTGAACTCTGTGCGTGTGTGAGCGTGTTGGTGTCCCACTGTGTGTATCGAACAAATTCCATGAAGTCAGGGCTCTTGTAGCTGCACAGTAACACTGGTGGGGTTTCAGGGGTTTTGGAGGAGGGGGTTGTTGTGTTTTGGTTTGTCTTTTTTGGCCCATGCTTGATGCAACCCATCAACAACGCTCTATATCGGTGACCTCTTAAACTGGTGATCAGTGGGTAATCTCCTCTTTTCTGTGCTTACACAATCTCCCTCTCTCTCTCTCTCTCTCTCTCTCTCTCTCTCTCTCTCTCTCTCTCTCTCTCTCTCTCTCTCTCTCTCTCTCTCTCTCTCACTCTCTCACACACACACACACACACACACACACACACACACACACACACACACACACACACACACACACACACACACACACACACATTCCCTGAGAGCCATAGCACTGTCAGCCATGACCATAGGCCCCTGTCCATCCAAGGTATCACACACTCCCATAAGTACATTCAAATTGTGTATGCAACCAACCAAGGTTACATTGTCTTAACATGGCCTTGATGTTAAATAAACATGAGTATCCCTCACTAATAAATCACATCCTTACATTCATGACAGTTTTTTCAGTGGGTCCCTGAATATCCACAGGCCTCTGCTTGTTTTACAACAGAAGATACCAAGAGGGGAGACTGGTTCCACAAACTAATGTTTGACCCCAGTAAATACATCAATACACATATAGGCTGATTACTATGTGTCTGGTGCATTACTACGTGTCTGGTGCATTACTACGTGTCTGGTGCATTACTACGTGTCTAGTGCATTACTACGTGTCTGGTGCATTACTACGTGTCTGGTGCATTACTACGTGTCTGGTGCATTACTACGTGTCTGGTGCATTACTACGTGTCTAGTGCATTACTACGTGTCTGGTGCATTACTACGGGTCTGGTGCATTACTACGGGTCTGGTGCATTACTACATGTCTAGTGCATTACTACGTGTCTGGTGCATTACTACATGTCTAGTGCATTACTACGTGTCTGGTGCATTACTACTTGTCTAGTGCATTACTACGTGTCTGGTGCATTACTACGTGTCTGGTGCATTACTACGTGTCTGGTGCATTACTACGTGTCTAGTGCATTACTACGTGTCTGGTGCATTACTACGTGTCTGGTGCATTACTACGTGTCTGGTGCATTACTACGTGTCTGGTGCATTACTACGTGTCTGGTGCATTACTACGGGTCTGGTGCATTACTACGTGTCTGGTGCATTACTACGTGTCTGGTGCATTACTACGTGTCTGGTGCATTACTACGGGTCTGGTGCATTACTACGTGTCTGGTGCATTACTACGTGTCTGGTGCATTACTACGGGTCTGGTGCATTACTACGTGTCTGGTGCATTACTACGTGTCTGGTGCATTACTACGTGTCTGGTGCATTACTACGTGTCTGGTGCAAATCATTTTTTTTGTTGCACATTTAGACATTGTTTACTGTAATGTGTATTGTTTTGGAAAGTAACGTGTTTCGTGTCTGCATTTTACCCCTTGTCTTTGTAATCAGACAGCAAACAGAGTGCATGTTTTGGAGAAATTGTACAGTGAAAGAGCGTGCATCTTTGGTAATGAAATTGGACAAGAGCAATCATGCAACATATGGCTGCAGTCTTCTGACAAAGCTGGAGAGAAGTCGGGGTCAAATGGGGAATAAAATAGTTTGGAGACGATGAACATTAAATCAAAATACTGCAGTTGTTATGTATGCCTCTGAGACCAATTGCGTGCCCATTTAAAAAATATGATGTTTCTAAGTGGTGTGTGTGTGTGTGTGTGTGTGTGTGTGTGTGTGTGTGTGTGTGTGTGTGTGTGTGTGTGTGTGTGTGTGTGTGTGTGTGTGTGTGTGTGTGTGTGTGTGTGTGTGTGTGTGTGTGTGTGTGTGTGTGTGTGTGTGTGTGTGTGTGTGTGTGTGTGTGTGTAGATTAGATATGGTAAGCCTCTTATGTGGTGGTTGTGTCCTGAATTTGTATCTGCCCTGGGTCCTAGTGCATCCATAGTAATAGTAATTGCACTTCCCAGTACAAACACCTATTTAAACATCCATCCACAACTATTATTATGGTTGTTATTAACAGCACAAAAGAACAACAGCAATAATAAGTTATTTACAATTTACGGTTTACAATTTTCTGGAAGACAAGAAATATAATAATGATAGGCTACTACCAAATGTCTCAAAATGCAGTGATTCGTCATGCACAATTTGTAGGCTATATTTGTTTGGTATTTAGAATGTCCTCCGTTTTAAACACAATTTTAGTACAAAATAGAATGTAGAAATAGGCAAGTGTAGGTCAAACACAAACACGATTAACGAGAGTGTGTCTTTCAGTTTTATCAAATAAATTCGATAAATCAATTGGGTAAATTTAGCATTTTATGCAACAAAACCATAAACTAAAAAAATAATAATTCTGAAAAAAGGAAGCTTAGCGTTCTGTGTATATGAATATGTTGTTAAAGTTTGCCATTTTCAATGTTGGGCATGGAAATATACCTAAACAAAAGTAATCATTTTATGGATATCATTTGGTTGTCTTTGGATAGGCTAATGTTTGATCATGGTTAAAGAATATACAATCGGGAAATGCGTGGAAAAAAATAACATAATTTATGTGAAATTCTATATTTTAAAAGGTTTTGTAAGTGTTACTTGTTTCTCCCAACGCATAAAAGCATATAGGCCTACTAAAATTGTACTGAAGGAATGGCAAGAGAGCGAGAACAAGACAGAAAAACGAACCTGTGCATGTCTAAGTGCGCGTGTAGGCCTACTCTGACACGCGCTCTTGGTTTTGCTTCTCAGAAAGTACTCACACGTAGTTTTGAAGTCTTGAACCATCGACTGTTACGCTTCGTGTCATATTTACAAATAATAGGCTATTTCGATCGCCAGCTTTCGATCTTATCTATTTAAAAATGAAAAGACCAAAACCATACCTGATAGCCTAGTTGAGCAGGTGATGTGGCCTCTTGAAACAAATATTCCAAAATTGGACGGTTAAAACAACACACATACTCACGCTGTGCGCACCGGCAGATGTCGCAGGTAAAGACGTTTATTTGAGATTTAAAATGTTCAACATGCGGGTATAGTCTCTCTCTCTTTATATCTCCGCCGTGGCTTTACAGATTCAGATAAACCCCTTATACAGTTTCGGCAGTACATGGGTCTGTGTGGATTTTAAACTATAAGAAATCCGATTCAATTAACAAGAGCAGAGAATCGGCTTTGGACACTGTGAAATTGTCTGGCCACAGGGATAGGATGAGGCACAGGCCAACAATCGCAGGATGGACAACAACTCGTCGCATTTAAAGAAATGCACCAGCAAAACTTTCGACAGGCCATTTGGATCTCCTGGGTAGATTTCTGCAACGAATAAAAACACTGGACATAGTAACCTACAGCAACGCAATGTTCTCAGTCCCAACTAAACAACACGTGGCATTGCGCTTTATTATCATGCTTTAGCCAATCTTAATGCTCCCCAAAACATTGTTTTACACCATAACAGACGATACTATCTATCAAACGATATATGTATAATTAAAAGCGCAGAGGGGCATGGGCGAACGAGTTCAATTTAAATAGACTTCTGCAAAGTTTGTCTGTAATAACTCATCCACTTATTTGGAATGAAATGCCCCAAGAGACTATCAAAAAAATAACTTTGACGCACAATCATGACCATACAGTTGTTACCATGTTACTATTTTGATAGACAATAATAAGATGCACTGTTATCCCTGTTAATTATAATATTATAACAAATAACATCATACCGTTATTATTATTATTATTATTATTATTATTATTATTATTATTATTATCATCATAATTCTAACTAGTATTATTGTTATTATTCTTACTACAGAAAGATGAATATAAAAGAGGGAGTATGTTGGGGATCAGTAGGGGTTTTAGTAGAGAACAACGCGGCCTTTGTGTAGTTTTAATCCTGCTTGTACACCCACCCCACCCCCATTCCCTTCTATCCCTTGAACTTCCTCACTCAGACTACATCGCCCAATTATTTCTGTATTTTAAAAGCGGTGTAAAATGTATTAAATTTGCTCTCTCCAAACAAGACAAGAGATTCGATACAGATGTACTCTTTGATGGCTATCAAGCTTTCCCTGACAGTGCAGCACTGCTGTTCAACTCCTAAAGGTCCTCTTCGTCTCCGGGAAAATGATTTGAACAGAGTTGCTAGCTTGTCCTTTTGTCTTTAACAATTCAAAACGGACTCTCATAACACACAAAACGTATTGGCTACTCAGAAATTATGAGTTGCACATCTATTTAACTGTACAATTTAACTGTCATGACTGAGTGTAACATTCTATTTGTTTTGGTTAAGTGGATTGGTAAGCTATGCAGTTACTGTACGTTTAAAAAAAAATGTTATACCAATGTTTCCTCTTTTAAGGAGATTCGAAAAATAACAGCGTAAATCAGTTTGTCTCGCCAGTGTTCAATATGATTTGTGTCCACCTGTTGTTCTTGAGCCTACACATAACAAACTGTTGTTTTATATCACTGGATGAATGTGCATGGTGTGCGGAGAAAAGAAAGACAATCAAATCCAACAAAGTGCAAATCCTGTGTGTGTCAGGACAGGGAGAGAGAGAGAGATAGAGACAAGAGAGAGAGAGAGGACAGGGAGAGAGAGAGAGAGATAGAGACAAGAGAGAGAGAGGACAGGGAGAGAGAGAGAGAGATAGAGACAAGAGAGAGAGAGGACAGGGAGAGAGAGAGAGAGATAGAGACAAGAGAGAGGGAGGGGTCAGAGTCTACTCCGCGCAAGAACTTCACTCTAATTAGCCAACTTCTTTCTTGGTTTGCTCAGTTCCGCGTTCTCACCCAAGCTTATCGCCACTCACCGGAGGCACGACTTGATCCTCTTTGCTTCAACAGACTTCAACAGGCTCGAGCTCAGTCGAGGGAACGCTAGATCTGACAAGGGAAGAATAAGGAAGCATACAGTCACTTCTTGACGCCGATGAGCACTTCGAAAGCGCACGTGGATTGAAAGGTTTATCACACTTAAAACTGTGATCATACCATTGGTTAGTGTGTTTAATTATTGCTTTCGGGTTACTTTGTAAGTGAAATTGAACAAATACACCGGCACCACAATACCAATTGAATAGCTGTGCCGTGAAACAGTTTGATCAATAGGTGTGAAGGCAGCAGACAAGGAGTACCGGCGCCCTGCACCTGCACTCTACCGGCGCTCTGCACCTTCACTCTACCGGCGCCCTGCACCTGCACTCTACCAGCGCTCTGCACCTTCACTCTACCGACGGGCACAGGTGCTACTGTAGCCTCAAAAGTTGGCAACATACTGCGACAGGGTCAGCAACAAAATAGGAAAACAAAACAAAAATCCGATCGAAAGATATAAAGAAAAACAAGTGTCTGAGAGAAAGAGAGAGAGGGAGGGACATAGAGAGAGAGAGAGAGAGAGAGAGAGAGAGAGAGAGAGAGAGAGAGAGAGAGAGAGAGAGAGAGAGAGAGAGAGAGAGACACCCCCTGGAGAATAGCAGAAGACCCGGCCCCCGGCCTGAGTGTAAGAGAGAGAGAGGGTGAGGGAGCGTTTTAAAGCCGGCACAGGCATGATGTCCTACATTAAGCAGCCTCATTACGCCGTGAACGGGTTAACTCTGTCTGGCCCGGGCATGGATCTACTACACTCTGCCGTCGGATACCCAAGTAAGTCATATTTTCAACTTTTTAATGTTTTAGAAATGTTTGTCTCAACAATTGCACTTTATATGATGGAAAAACGGGCAGAATCCAGCCGGAATTCCAAGCGGTACTGCTAACCTATCCATGCGCAACGAGTGCGTAAAAGGATCGGTGCACAACGAACCCCATTATGTTGTTTTCGTTCTTATTGTTTGACTTATGACAGCGAATTGTGCATAATATATCTCCATATTTTATTCTTAGCTGATGCCAAATTTCGACGGTCATCGTTGTTTCAAATGGAAATGCCTTTTGCGCACATACAACAAAAAACTCCATGTTTGTTTATCTTTGTAAAGATATGGGGAACGTCCATAGTAACTTGTTTGAAGGGCCTAGGAGTAAAATGATAGCTTTAAAATGAGATGACCTATTTACTTGATGTGTAAGTGGTAGGCCTAACAACTATTTGTATGAAAATGTGTGTTTTTTTGTTCAATGATTGATCCAGGGCCATGCGTTATGATCACCAGTCTAATTCACTAAGACCTAACTTCCTGTGAAAATATACATGTTTTATCAAGATACATTTCGTTCCCTTTATACAATGTATTTTATTTAGTATTTGTTTATGTTTTATAAAGCCACAATGTATATCTGAATCAATGGATAATGTTAAATATTTTAATTAAAGTTCATAAAACACTCGAACATTAAATAGCACATTTTTTTTACATAAAAGGGAACGATACATTTTTGACCAATTTTAAAACAACTAGATTTTGAACTGTATTGTTGTTTATCTAATGATGTAACAAACGAAACGACTTCTGGCTGAATTATCTACGATATTACGTGTGAAGGCCAGAGCCATATATTTATTTTCTATAACATTGGAAACAAAGCACCCCTGAATATACAATACATATTTTCGTAGAGAACATAATTTATGCCTCAGTGTAACTACTTACTAGTATAATTATATAACACGAATATACACGAATTAAATTCTAAATGAGACTTATTTAATTTAGACTATTATTTACCTTGGCAATTTGACCAAACACCAAACAAGTGATTTACAGTTTATTTGTTCCGTTCTCTTTTTCTCGTGTTCCATTTGAAAGCAATAGCCAAGGGGGAAAAGGTTCACAAAAACAAATATATGATGAAACGAAATATAGGAAAAATAATATTTGTGTGTGTGTGTGTATTTTAGACATCCCCAGAAAGCAGCGTCGGGAAAGGACCACATTTACGCGCGCGCAGTTGGACATCCTGGAGGCACTGTTTTCCAAGACGCGCTACCCCGACATCTTCATGAGAGAAGAAGTGGCCCTTAAGATCAACCTACCAGAGTCTCGTGTACAGGTAATAAACATGCTATATACTCTCATGCATAAATTCCCACTAGAATTGTTTAAATGATCTTGCAAAAATGAAAGTGGTTCAATTGTCAATTTACAAAACGTCAGTGATTGTTTGGCCAGAATGGGAGCTGAGTTGTCTGAGAACTCACCACGTGCTCCTCCACAGGTATGGTTCAAGAACCGTCGTGCTAAATGCCGCCAGCAGGCACAGCAGAGCACGGGCCAGTCTAAACCTCGTCCACCTAAGAAGAAGGCCTCTCCAGCCCGGGAGGCCAACTCTGAGGCCAGTGCCAACACCAACGGGTCCTACAGTCCAGCACCCCTTCCCCTTGGCACCGCCATCACCCCCAGCTCCAGCAGTGCCAACGCGACCGTGTCCATTTGGAGCCCTGCCTCCATCTCCCCGCTGCCAGACCCCCTGTCAGCCTCCACCACACCCTGCATGCAGCGCTCTTCTGCCTACCCCATGACCTACACCCAGGCCCCGGCCTACACCCAGAGCTACGCAGGCTCATCCTCTTACTTCACTGGCCTGGACTGCAGCTCCTACCTGTCGCCCATGCACTCACAGCTCTCTGCCACAGGGGGTGCCCTCAGCCCCATCACCTCTATGGGTGGGCACCTAAGCCAGTCCCCCTCTCTGTCCTCACAGGGCTACACAGCCGCCTCGCTGGGCTTCGGGGCCGTCGACTGCCTGGACTACAAGGACCAAGCTGCCTCCTGGAAACTCAACTTCAACGCAGCTGACTGCCTGGACTACAAAGACCAGAACTCCTGGAAGTTCCAGGTCTTGTAGGTGGGAGGAGGTAAGGAAGGGACCAGCCAGGAGAAGCTCCCATTCCATTCAGTGTTAAAGACTTGGACACATAGATGGTCAACTAATCATTTCAGTCCATGAACTCATTGACTGAGTAATATGTCATTATTTCTTGTGTTATGGACAGCAATGTGGAAGCATTGATGTTGGAATTTGTGATTGTTGGGAAGGTGACAAGAAATCACTGATCACATCAAATCTATTATATCCAATCAATCCAATCAATCTATTATATCCAATCAATATTGTCAAATCTATTATATCCAATCAATACAGCATTATCAATGTGAGAATGCACAATCAACACAGTATTATCAATGTGAGAATGCACAATCAACACAGCATTATCAATGTGAGAATGCACAATCAACACAGCATTATCAATGTGAGAATGCACAATCAATGGTACATTAAAGTAATAAAGATAGTCATATAGAATTGATGACAAACAAATCAACACGAGATACTAAAATTGAAAACCGATTTTATTAAAAAGGACTACATACCACACTATTGAAAGCAATACCTGTAGAATGAAATTGAATACATTTATAATTTGATGATTACATTTAGAAAAAAAACTGCATAATTGACAAAGGTCCATTCTTGTATTCCATAATCAGGGTTTTGTGGACCAAATGAACAGAGATTGCGACTTGAAGGATGAATGGGGTATAAATTTGATGGAGAGAATGAACAATTTACTTAAAAAGAGTAGAAAATAGAAAAAAGAAGATTCAAATATTGGTTGCAATGGATCCCATCGTGCAGGTAGCTGATAGTCAACCCCAAGTTGATTTCTGAACAAGATCTGTCACTCCTTTAGTGGTCTTGTTGTGCTTAATGGTAACTGAAAACTAGAAAGGAAAAGTGGAATTCAATCCCCAAGATGGGTGGGCTGGCCTTGACTTTTGACCAAATTTGATCCAGTGGTTATTTTTGTCATTACTTCAGAACAATTGAAAGTTGTGTACATTGTAATGAAGAAAATGACTCTGCCTTGAATTTGATATTGAACAAACAGAGGGAGTTCCAGCCATAGATGAAGACTGACTCCAATGGGGACAATGTTGTTTTCTTTTTCCCTCTGTCATTTGTTTTATGGTTTATTTTTGTTATGAAGCTGCTTTTCATATTTGGTGAACAGAGATCCTGGAGCCAAACAGACACACAGGCAGACACACAGACAGACACACATACGTGCATGTGTTTCTCAATAAGCAAGAGGGGATGGGTAAAGCAAGGATAACCTTTGGTACTGTCAAGTAGAGACCATAGTCTATTGTTGTATCCTTTTCCCCCAGTAGCTTTGAAGGGAGGGGACCCTCGGCAGACAGTGTGTTAGAGTGAAAGGGGGTAAGGGGGTAAGAAAGAGGGGCAGGGTTAGGGCTATAGGGTTAGTAACAGACCTCTTGTCTTTAAGCACCCATCATGGAATGAATCACATCTGGGCACAAGGCATTCTGGGATCTGCAAGGATGACCAATGTGTAGCCTTTGCGTAGAGTTTGTTGGGGGAGGGTGGACGACTATGATGATTACGTCACTTAAATACAACATTTTCCCTTAATGACTTAACAAACCCTGTTGCCGAATATGCTGTTACAATGAGATATTTGCAGGAGAGAAGACAGTAGAAAGGGAAGGGTCTGGCCATGACTGCGCTACCCTTGCACAGAAAGCACGGAGCTTCTCTCAGTTGTTACCTGTAAAGGAGCGAGGGGTACCATTTTGTGTTGTTGTATCGTTTAATCTTTTTTTGTATTAGACTATAACATATTATGTTTCTTTAAATTTGTGCGTCCTTTGAAGTACAATTGTGGTAATTTGTTTGACGTTAATATTATCATTATTAATATAATTATTATTAATTCCACAGCTCTTATGAATATTGCTATTATTCTGTTTATTTTGTTCTTTTTGTAAATATTAAACTTTACTTGAAAATGCAATCATGTCTGGCACCAACAATGTGTTACACAGACACACCACGCAACTTCACTCCTAATTTCTACAAGACTAGCAATATATATATTTTTAATTTCAGTTTTCTGGTCTCGTCTTTTCTGACCAACGTTTTTCAAACTCAGGGCTTTATCCAATACAATTAGTGGTGATAAGATATAATACTGTGTATAGTTCTTGATTGTATACTTTCAATATTTGCATTCTAATATATGCTTTTCTTTGTGTCCTGATACGAATGACTCACCCTCTTTAGTATATCAGACATATCTCTTGTGTGTTTCCCCAACTCTACATGGGACAGATATTTAGTTTTAAGACATTAAACAACTGAAGAAAGTCTGTGGGGTCTTTGTGTTTTATGGTCATATTCCAATACATTGAGCTTCACAACAGGCTAAAAGACGGATGGATACAGTACTACTACAAGGGGTAGCATAACTTCATTGTCTAAAAGAAAAATTGCTTTCGGCTAAGAAAATAACATTTAATCAAAGACTCACTCCATTGGAATCAAAGATTATCCCTACACACTGATTGCATCCAGTTCACATGCTGAAAAAAGGAATTCACTCTGTTGACACACAAATAAAATATGCAAAGTTCCTCTTTTAAAACGGGTACATAAATGCTCACATAATAACCACGTGTATAAAAATGCGCCCACACAAAGTAAGAACACAATCCTATCAGTGTGCAATGAACAGCAGCATGCCAACCACATTGTACTGTCATGATCATTATAAGCAGTGGACCAAGATGCAGCGTGGTATGTTTCCATCCTTTTAATTAGAAAGAGAAAAACTCAAAGAACAAAAACAATAAAGCGCACAAACGAAACGTGACACTGATATAATGCTCACTGGCAACTATACCTAGACAAGATTCCACAAACCACAATGGGAAAATGGCTGCCTAAAAATGATCCCCAATCAGAGACAACAATAAACAGCTGTCTCTGATTGGGAACCATACCAAGCCAACATAGATCAATAATCACCTAGATAACCCACCCTAGACACTGTCATGCCCCAACCAACACAGAGAATTAACAGCTCTCTATGGTCAGGGAGTGACAGTACCCCCCCAAAGGTGCGGACTCCGACCGTGGTGGCTCTGGTGCGGGGATCGTTGCCGGATGCTCCGGACCGTGTATCGTCGCCGGAGGAACCGGACCGTGGATCGTCGCCGGGGTACTCCGGACCATAGATCATCGCCGGAGTATCGTCGCCGTCTCAGGAGTTTCCGGACTGTGGACCGTCTCAGGAGGTTCCGGAATGCGGACCGTCTCAGGAAGTTCTGGACTGTGGACCGTCTCAGGAGGTTCCGGAACGCGGACCATCTCAGGAGTTTCCGGACTGTGGACCGTCTCAGGAGGTTCCGGAATGCGGACCGTCTCAGGAAGTTCTGGACTGTGGACCGTCTCAGGAGGTTCCGGAATGCGGACCGTCTCAGGAAGTTCTGGACTGTGGACCGTCTCAGGAGGTTCCGGACTTTGGAACGTCGCCGGAAGCTCTGGACTGGGAACTGTCGCCGGAAGCTCTGGACTGGGAACTGTCACCGGAAGCTCTGGACTGGGAACTGTCGCCGGAAGCTCTGGACTGTGGAAGCGCACTGGAGACCTGATGCGTGGGAGCGGTACAGGTGGCACCGGGCTGATGACACGCACCTCAGGGCGAGTGCTTGGAGGAGGCTCAGGACGTACTGGACTGTGGAGGTGCACTGGAGGCCTGATGCGTGGGACCGGTACAGGTGGCACCGCGCTGATGACACGCACCTCAGGGCGAGTGCGGGGAGGAGGCAAAGGACCTACTGAACTGTGGAGGTGCACTAGAGGTCTAGAGCGTAGAGCTGGCACAACCCGTCCTGGCTGGATGCTCACTTTAGTCTGGCAAGTGTGGGGCACTGACACAGGATGCACTGGGCTGTGAAGGCGCACTGGAAACACAGTGCGTAGATCCGCCGCAGGATATCCTGGTCCGAGGAGGCGTACTGGAGACCAGGAGCGCTGAGTCGGCACAACCCATCCTGGCTGGATGCTCAGTTTCACAAAGAAAGTGCGGAGAGCTGGCACCGAGTGAATGCGCACTAGAGACACAGTGCGTAGCACCGCATAACACGGTTCCTGAACGGTCACACGCCCCTTAAAGCGAGTGCGGGGAGTTGGCTCCACCAACCACCCCATGTGACCCTCCCCAAAAAATGTTTTGAGGCTGCCTCTCGGGCTTCCGTCGTGGCCGCGAACCCCGGTATCGTCGTTGTTCCTCCCTCGCTGCCTCCGTCTGCTCCCATGGAAGGCGATCCTTTCCAGCCAGGATCTCCTCCCATGTCCAGGATCCCTTACCATCCAAGATATCCTCCCATGTCCAGGATGTCTGCTCCTCCTGGCCATGCTGCTTGGTCCGTTTGTGGTGGGATCTTCTGTCACGATCACTATAAGGAGTGGACCTAGATGCAGCGTGGTATGTTTCCATCCTTTTAATTAGGAAGAGAAAAACTCAAAGAACAAAAACAATAAAGAGCACAAACGAAACGTAAAGCTGATATAATGCTCACTGGCAACTATACCTAGACAAGATCCCACTAAGCACAATGGGAAAATGGCTGCCTAAATATGATCCCCAATCAGAGACAACAATAAACAGCTGTCTCTGATTGGGAACCATACCAGGCCAACATAGATCAATAATGACCTAGATAACCCACCCTAGTTACTGTCACACCCCAACCAACACAGATAATAAACAGTTCTCTATGGTCAGGGCGTGACATGTACACTTTAGCGGCACTTAAAACTTCTTATGGCTGCAATCACATTAACGGGATCGATATGACAACAGCCAGTAATGTGCAGGGTGCCAAATTCAACACAACAGACATCTCATAATTACAATTCCCCAAACATACATGTATCTTATACCGTTTTAAATGTAATCTTGTTGATAATCCCACCACAGTGTCCAATTTCAAATATGGTTTACAGCGAAAGCACCACAAACGAGTATGTTAGGTCACCACCAAGCCACAGAATAAACACAGCCATTTTCCCAGCCAAAGATAGGAGTCACAAAAAGCACAAATAGAGATAAAATTATTCACTAACCTTCGATGATCTTCATCAGATGACACTCATAGGACTTCATGTTACACAATACATGTATGTTTTGTTTGATAAAGTTTATATTTTTATTTTAAAAAACTGAGTTTACATTGGCGAGTTACGTTCACTAGTTCCAAAAACAACCAGTGATTTTGCATAGCCACATCGATTCAACAGAAATACTCATCATAAATGTAGATGATAATACAAGTTATACATATATAATTATAGATATACCTCTCCTTAATGCAACCGATGTGTCAGATTTTTAAAAAACCTTACGGAAAAAGCAAACCATGCAATAATCTGAGACGGCGCTCAGAAAAATAATAAAATTAGCCGCCATGTTGGAGTCAACAGACACAGGAAATCACATTATAAATATTCCCTTACCTTTGATGATCTTCATCAGAATGCACTCCCAGGAATCCTAGTTCCACAATAAATGCTCGATTTGTTTAATAATGTCCGTTATTTATGTCCAAGTAGCTACTTTTGTTAGCGCGTTAGGTATACATATCCAAACGCTCGTGCAGGTCGAGCATTACTTCGGACAAAAACTTAACAAAAAGTTATATTACAGGTCGAAGAAACATTTCAAACTAAGTATAGAATCAATCATTAGGATGTTTTTATCACAAATCTTCAATAAAGTTCCAACGGGAGAATTCCTTCGTGTGTAGAGGAGCAATGGAACGCAGGTCGATATCATGTGGAATGCGCATGACCAGGAAATGGCTCTCTGCCAGTAACCTGACTCATTCAGCTCTTATTCAGTCCCACAACACAGTAGAAGCCTCATTCAAGTTTCTAAAGACGGTTGACATCTAGTGGAAGCCCTAAGAAGTGCAACTTCATTCATATCTCACTGTGAATTCAATAGGGCCTGGGTTGAACATCAACCAACCTCAGATTTCTCACTTCCTGTTTGGATTTCTTCTCAGGGTTTTGCCTGCCATGAGTTCTGTTATACACAGACATCATTCAAACAGTTTTAGAAACTTCAAAGTGTTTTCTATCCAATACTACTAATACATGCATATATTAGCAACTGAGACTGGGGAGCAGGCCGTTTACTCTGTGCACCTTTCATCCAAGCTACTCAATACTGCCCCTGCAGCCATAAGAAGTTAATCATCCAACCAATAAGAATGAAGCAACTATTAAGATTGCAGGCCTCTTCTAGATCACTTTCCCACTCTTACATGTGTTATCATGTTGTATCCCTGCAAAGAGAGCAGGAGGTAAAGTATCTGTCGTACATACACAGAATGGGATAGAAAGGTGACGTCCAGGGACACTACTCTGATCCATGCAAAAGGTTGAGAGGGGAGATGTTGAGAGGAGAAAGAACAGAGTAGAAACAAATTAGAAGTAGGCATAAGATTGTGGGGGCCAATTGTTGAACCTCCCAAAGCAGAGACATGAGAGAGGTAGGGATTTGGATGGCTGACATATATGTCCATGTGTTTTGTCAGTAAGGTCAGCTAGACCTGTGTTATGAAAAAAGCACTGGACAATAGGTTGTAAAAAGACCAATGCAGGTTAAACAAATATCTGGGACCGTATTCACAAAGCATCTCAGAGTAGGTAGGAGTGCTGATCTAGGATCAGGGTCCTTCCTGTCCATATAACCTTATTCATTATTATCTAAAAGACCAAACCAATCCTCAATCAGCTCTCTTACTCAAGACTATTTCTGAATATGAGCCCATTGACATATTTGGGTCAAAGTTTGTTTTAGGACTGTAATGGCACAGCGTCTCTGTTCAGATGAAAATCTGCTTGGTGAATAATATTCTTGCTCGGTAGATCTTCGCATTTCAACACAATGTCCACAGAGTTACATAGATTATATATACAAATAGCCACCCATTGCCTTGATGACAGCTTTGCACAGACTTGGCATTCTCTCATCCAGCTTCATGAGGAAGTCACCTGGAATGCATTTCAATTAACAGGTGTGCCTCGTTAAAAGTTCATTTGTGGATTTTTCCCCTTCTTAATGCATTTGAGCCATTCAGTTGTGTTGTGACAAGATAGGGGTGATAAACAGAAGATAGCCCTATCTGGTAAAAGACCATGTTCATTACTGTGGCAAGAACAGCTCAAATAAACAAAGAGAAATGACAGTCCATCATTACTTAAAGAATGTCAAGAGTGTACAAAGCTGCCATCAAGGCAAAGGGTGGCTACCTTGAAAAATCTCAAATATAAAATATATTTGGATTTGTTTAACACTTTTTTGGTTACAACATGATTCCATGTGTTATTTCATAGTTTTGATGTCTTCACTATTAGAAAATAGTAAAAAATTAAGAAAAACCCTTGAATGAGTAGGTGTGTCCAAACTGGTACTGTATATACAATACCAGTATATATATAATCATATTTTTTAAGGAACTCTGTCAGCCTTCAGTTTACTCTTGAAAGTTGTAATTATAGAATCCACAAGGTGCAATTTCTAAATTGGGTAGTGCACCATCAGTTTTCCTCTTGTCATGTCAGTCATTGCAGACCGTAGAGCTATTTATAACTTGTAAGTAATATCCAGATCAACTAGCCCGTGTCAGCTAACGTTTTTTTTAGCTAGGCTTTTTAGCCAAATAGATTTTGTTGTAATGTTTGAGTCACTCAGCTATCACATGAACACACATTAGCCATGGCAATATGTGTAGAATAGCAGAAAATATGTTTTAAAAAGGCAACATTCTCACTACACTCCATGACAAAATGTGTAGAATTGCAGGAAATAAACTTTAAACATGTCAAATGTTCTTCTCCACCGACAAGAGCGGTGTGAACAGTTTGTGTCATGAACAGTGCCTGTTCCCATAGAAATAGACATGACGTATGCACGCAGGAGGAGGGTGTGGGATGTTACCCAATGCTGGAAGGGGGCCTGAGTGAAAAAAATGTGGGAACCCCTGACATAGATGGTAAGGATACCCCAAAGATAGTGCAGATTAGGGAAGGAGATATCTAGTCAGTTGCACAACTGAATGCATCCTCTGAATCAGAGAGGTGCGTGGGGCTGCCGTAGTCGACATCACCGGAGCAGTTGTTGTTGAGAGTTAATTGCCATCCCCAAGGGCAGAACGGAATATTTTCCACGGTAACAGCTTGGGGATTCGAACCAGTGACCTTTTGGTTACTGGCCCAACACTCTTAACCGCTAGGGTACACACTGCCCCTCTATTAATTTACGCGTCTATAGTCAGGGAGCAGAGAGATGATAAAGAAAAATAGGAGAGGGAGGAATAGAGAGAGGGATAAAGGGATATGAGAAATGAGAAACGAGGCAGGAGAGGAAAGAGAGATGAAAAGTAAGGAGATGGATAAGAGATGAGAAAGAGGAGTAGAGCGATGGAGGAAACAGACGAGAGGACCAGAACCTCCCCCATGGTAATCCCTGGGAGCAGCATATGGACTAGTAAAGCACAGAGACAGAGTGGGACAGAGCAGGAGACACAGATACACTTAGGACTTAAAAATATGATTCATTTCTTTGCCTCTAATCCCTGGCAAACAAGCTGGCCACCGGGATGTTCTGTAAATACTGTAATCATCCTGCGGCCAGGCCAGCGCCCCTGCGAGACGTAGCCAGCCCTACAGTCCAATTTCTTCGTAATCGATTCCTAATCCCAACAACCCAACAACCCCCCCCGACATTCTGCACGAGGGGGATGGGTGGTTTGTGAGGAATAAAACTAAATGAAAAAGAAATCACATTTCCCAATTCTGTTCTTTCCGAGGCATAGCTTCACAGAGATGAATTGGCGTCACGTAAGAGTTTACTTGGGGTGGACCATTGTTTGTGAGAACATGATGGCATGTAGGACGCTTGGGTTCTCTGGCTCTGGGTTCTCTGGCTCTGGGTTCTAGACTGCTCTCTGGGATAGGTTGGACGGAGCTAGAAGGTCTGTGTGGGAGCGAAGGGAATTTAAAATAGCATTTCCCAATTATGCTCTGTTCTGTCAGAAGTCTGGTTTCACAGAGATGAATTGGCGTCACGTAAGTGTTGGGTGGGGGTATCAATTTTTGAATTTTTGTGAGAATGCAGTGGCATGCTTGGGTTCTCTTGGTTCAAGACTGGGTTCTAGGCTGGGTTCTAGACTGCTCTCTGGGATAGGTTGGATGGAACTAGGAGATGGTGTATTGTTGGGTGAGACAACTGAGAGGTTATGTGAGCAGAAAGGAGACAATCAAAGGATACTGGATACCACATGTTTTGTTTGTGAATCAAGCCGATTAAAAGTCCATTCCAATTCTATGAGTGCAGAATTAATTTACGGAAAGGAGGAAACCATTGAATTTGTTCATCTCATGAAAATGAAGTTTCAATAGTTGTTTTATAAAAATTGTTATTTTTTATTTCACCTTTATTTAACCAGTTAGGCAAGTTGAGAACAAGTTCTCATTTACAATTGCGACCTGGCCAAGATAAAGCAAAGCAGTTCGACACATACAACAACAGAGTTACACATGGAGTAAAACAAGCATACAGTCAATAATACTGTAGAAAAATAAGTATATATACGATGTGAGCAAATGAGGTGAGATAAGGGAGGTAAAGGCAAAAAAAAAAGGCCATGGTGGCGAAGTAAATACAATATAGCAAGTAAAACACTGGAATGGTAGGTTTGCAGTGGAAGAATGTGCAAAGTAGAAATAAAAATCATGGAAATAACAAATAAATAAAAATAATGTCCAAAATAAGACAGAAGCTGAGAGTGAAAGTTTATTTTGTAGATAGAGAAGATGGAGAACATTTGGCTGCCTTTGTTTTAAATAGCATCTGTGATCATTTACAGTCCCCAAAAGCCTGTATTTTCTATGACATAAAGCCTATTCCTAATATGCTAGTGGTTGTAAACGTACATCTAAATATTACCACCCCTAACAAATAGCTTATTTATTTATTTCACCTTTATTTAACCAGGTAGGCAAGTTGAGAACAAGTTCTCATTTACAATTGCGACTTAAACCAAAGCAGTTCGACAGATACAACGACACAGAGTTACACATGGAGTAAAACAAACATACAGTCAATAATACAGTATAAACAAGTCTATATACAGTGCCTTGCGAAAGTATTCGGTCCCCTTGAACTTTGCGACCTTTTGCCACATTTCAGGCTTTAAACATAAAGATATAAAACTGTATTTTTTTTGTGAAGAATCAACAACAAGTGGGACACAATCATGAAGTGGAACGACATTTATTGGATATTTCAAAAATGTTTAACAAATCAAAAACTGAAAAATTGGGCGTGCAAAATTATTCAGCCCCTTTACTTTCAGTGCAGCAAACTCTCTCCAGAAGTTCATTGAGGATCTCTGAATGATCCAATGTTGACCTAAATGACTAATGATGATAAATACAATCCACCTGTGTGTAATCAAGTCTCCGTATAAATGCACCTGCACTGTGATAGTCTCAGAGGTCCGTTAAAAGCGCAGAGAGCATCATGAAGAACAAGGAACACACCAGGCAGGTCCGAGATACTGTTGTGAAGAAGTTTAAAGCCGGATTTGGATACAAAAAGATTTCCCAAGCTTTAAACATCCCAAGGAGCACTGTGCAAGCGATAATATTGAAATGGAAGGAGTATCAGACCACTGCAAATCTACCAAGACCTGGCTGTCCCTCTAAACTTTCAGCTCATATAAGGAGAAGACTGATCAGAGATGCAGCCAAGAGGCCCATGATCACTCTGGATGAACTGCAGAGATCTACAGCTGAGGTGGGAGACTCTGTCCATAGGACAACAATCAGTCGTATATTGCACAAATCTGGCCTTTATGGAAAAGTGGCAAGAATAAAGCCATTTCTTAAAGATATCATAAAAAGTGTTGTTTAAAGTTTGCCACAAGCCACCTGGGAGACACACCAAACATGTGGAAGAAGGTGCTCTGGTCCGATGAAACCAAAATTGAACTTTTTGGCAACAATGCAAAATGTTATGTTTGGCGTAAAAGCAACACAGCTCATCACCCTGAACACACCATCCCCACTGTCAAACATGGTGGTGGCAGCATAATGGTTTGGGCCTGCTTTTCTTCAGCAGGGACAGGGAAGATGGTTAAAATTGATGGGAAGATGGATGGAGCCAAATACAGGACCATTCTGGAAGAAAACCTGATGGAGTCTGCAAAAGACCTGAGACTGGGACGGAGATTTGTCTTCCAACAAGACAATGATCCAAAAAATAAAGTGAAATCTACAATGGAATGGTTCAAAAATAAACATATCCAGGTGTTAGAATGGCCAAGTCAAAGTCCAGACCTGAATCCAATCGAGAATCTGTGGAAAGAACTGAAAACTGCTGTTCACAAATGCTCTCCATCCAACCTCACTGAGCTCGAGCTGTTTTGCAAGGAGGAATGGGAAAACATTTCAGTCTCTCGATGTGCAAAACTGATAGAGACATACCCCAAGCGACTTACAGCTGTAATCGCAGCAAAAGGTGGCGCTACAAAGTATTAACTTAAGGGGGCTTAATAATTTTGCACGGCCAATTTTTCAGTTTTTGATTTGTTAAAAAAGTTTGAAATATCCAATAAATGCCATTCCACTTCATGATTGTGTCCCACTTGTTGTTGATTCTTCACAAAAAAATACAGTTTTATATCTTTATGTTTGAAACCTGAAATGTGGCAAAAGGTCGCAAAGTTCAAGGGGGCCGAATACTTTCGCAAGGCACTGTACAATGTGAGCAAATGAGGTGAGAAGGGAGGTAAAGGCAAAAAAGGCCATGGTGGCAAAGTAAATACAATATAGCAAGTAAAACACTGGAATGGTAGTTTTGCAATGGAAGAATGTGCAAAGTAGAAATAAAAATAATGGGGTGCAAAGGAGCAAAATTAATTAATTAATTAAATACAGTTGGGAAAGAGGTAGTTGTTTGGGCTAAATTATAGGTGGGCTATGTACAGGTGCAGTAATCTGTGAGCTGCTCTGACAGTTGGTGCTTAAAGCTAGTGAGGGAGATAAGTGTTTCCAGTTTCAGAGATTTTTGTAGTTCGTTCCAGTCAATGGCAGCGGAGAACTGGAAGGAGAGGCGGCCAAAGAAAGAATTGGTTTTGGGGGTGACTAGAGAGATATACCTGCTGGAGCGTGTGCTACAGGTGGGAGATGCTATGGTGACCAGCGAGCTGAGATAAGGGGGGACTTTACCTAGCAGGGTCTTGTAGATGACATGGAGCCAGTGGGTTTGGCGACGAGTATGAAGCGAGGGCCAGCCAACGAGAGCGTACAGGTCGCAAAGGTGGGTAGTATATGGGGCTTTGGTGACAAAACGGATTGCACTGTGATAGACTGCATCCAATTTGTTGAGTAGGGTATTGGAGGCTATTTTGTAAATGACATCGCCAAAGTCGAGGATTGGTAGGATGGTCAGTTTTACAAGGGTATGTTTGGCAGCATGAGTGAAGGATGCTTTGTTGCGAAATAGGAAGCCAATTCTATATTTAACTTTGGATTGGAGATGTTTGATATGGGTCTGGAAGGAGAGTTTACAGTCAAACCAGACACCTAAGTATTTGTAGTTGTCCACGTATTCTAAGTCAGAGCCGTCCAGAGTAGTGATGTTGGACAGGCGGGTAGGTGCAGGTAGCGATCGGTTGAAGAGCATGCATTTAGTTTTACTTGTATTTAAGAGCAATTGGAGAGAGCAATGTCTATCCCCGTCGAGCTCTATGTGCTATTTACTGTACTTCTCTTCAATCAACCAATCAACGTTATGGATGTCCATTTCAATCTTTAAATGGTGTCTAATTCTGATATTGGTTGTTTGATATGACAAGGCTGACAACATCGTAGTAATAGAACTACAGTATGAATGTAATCATATTCTATCATTATCACTGAGAATACTGTTCATTCCATCCTCTTTTGACACTGTGAAGATACACTTTCATAAAGATGAATTTAACGTTTGGTTTCAATGTACAGTGCGATTTTAATTAGCCATCTTCTTTTTTTCATTTCTCCTTCCTCTTGTTTTTGTTTCTTTGTTAGTACTTTTGTTTTATGACGTGAAGCACTTTGTTACTTGTATTAAGTAGTGCTATACAAATAAAGTTATTGTAATTCTTGTTTTTATGAAAATGTTCTGTTATTATTATTGTCATGATTTTATGTCAAATAGAATCGGAACAGGAATGACTCACTCCATAATTCGTTTTAAGGGTAAATACAGTATTCTCAGTGGAATTTAGTGTCGTAATATGATCAGTATTATGGTTAGGCCTATCACTGGATTAACACTTGACTGACAATCATGTTATATCATTTTACTAAGTCAATACTGGGGCTTAAAGTTTAACACCTAGTTATTATCGAGAGTAATAGTCAGTGTTTGGATCCAAGATTATTGTCCATGTCTTGGACTGAGATTATTGTCAGGATTAGATTTGTTTATGAGAGAAGTCTGATTCTGGCGTAGTCAGGGTTGGAGGAGAGAGGGAAAGGGGGTGGTAGGTCAGCCTTAGAATTAGGGTTCAATTGAAGTAGAACTAAATAGGGTATTCTGGTTCCTTCTCTGACTTGGAGAGAAGTCTCATACAGGAGCACTAGGTCAACATTCTCTGATGTCTGTCAGTAAAGATGTTCATTATCATCCTTAGTCCCCCTCTCCCGTCCTGTTCCCATGTCCTTTCATGTCCCCCTGTTCTGTCCTGTCCTGTTCCCCTGTCCTGTGTCCATGTGCCCACATGTCCACACTCGTTCTCACCTCTCCTTGCACTTAGTTATTTTTACTGATCTAATTTAGAGAATGTCCCAATCCTCTTAGTGTCTTGCCCCTTCAGCGCTTCACTAAGTGAATTAGACAGGATTACAGTCTCTCTCTCTCTCTTCCTCCTCCTATCTCTTTCTCTCTTCTCTATGGTGTCACTGTCTCTCCAGCCTTTCTTCTCCATCTCCATGTGCATTATTCTCCTGACATCTTTCTCTCTGTTGGCAGGATTACTGTCATTCTCTCTCCAGATGACAAATTGGTTCCACCATTACCCATGACAGCTGCCCTCGAAGCCCAGTGCATCCTGGGAAAAGGGATCTTTAATTAAACTTTGACCTGTAGTGCATAAATGAGGGACGAGAACAAGGCCTACATACAGATAGGAACAAGAGTGGACAAAAAATGTCTTCGAAAAAAACATGAAGGAAACTAGACAGAACATCTGAAAACTACAGTAAAATACTTTCCATCCCTATCATGTTTTCATACAGAATAGTGTTTTCTGGGTCTTCATGGCAAGGCTGGCAGTATTTGGAGTGTGACTTCTTCCAGGAGCCGGTCCCAGTCGCGCCAGGCCCTGCTGTGCTAGTCTCTCACAGACTCATCTGGAGAGTCTGCCTCAGAGGAATTCACTGGGTTACAGTAACTAGTCATAGTCCATTTAGGATTTCTACCTCACCTAAATGGTATGTCTAACACCATACCGCAGGTAGTGGTTTCTGTTATGAACCTGTCTTTGTTATAGATTTAGACTGCTGTTATGAACCTGTCTTTGTTATAGATTTAGACTTCTGTTATGAACCTGTCTTTGTTATAGATTTAGACTTCTGGTATGAACCTGTCTTTGTTATAGATTTAGACTGCTGTTATGAACCTGTCTTTGTTATAGATTTAGACTGCTGTTATGAACCTGTCTTTGTTATAGATTTAGACTGCTGTTATGAACCTGTCTTTGTTATAGATTTAGACTTCTGTTATGAACCTGTCTTTGTTATAGATTTAGACTTCTGTTATGAACCTGTCTTTGTTATAGATTTAGACTTCTGGTATGAACCTGTCTTTGTTATAGATTTAGACTGCTGTTATGAACCTGTCTTTGTTATAGATTTAGACTGCTGTTATGAACCTGTCTTTGTTATAGATTTAGACTTCTGTTATGAACCTGCCTTTGTTATAGATTTAGACTGCTGTTATGAACCTGCCTTTGTTATAGATTTAGACTTCTGCTATGAACTTGACTTTGTTATAGATTTAGACTTCTGCTATGAACCTGTCTTTGTTATAGATTTAGACTTCTGGTATGAACCTGTCTTTGTTATAGATTTAGACTTCTGTTATGAACCTGTGTCTATTTGTTATAGATTTAGACTGCTGTTATGAACCTGTCTTTGTTATAGATTTAGACTGCTGTTATGAACCTGTCTTTGTTATAGATTTAGACTTCTGTTATGAACCTGTCTTTGTTATAGATTTAGACTTCTGTTATGAACCTGTGTCTATTTGTTATAGATTTAGACTTCTGTTATGAACCTGTCTTTGTTATAGATTTAGACTTCTGGTATGAACCTGTCTTTGTTATAGATTTAGACTTCTGGTATGAACCTGTCTTTGTTATAGATTTAGACTTCTGTTATGAACCTGTGTCTATTTGTTATAGATTTAGACTTCTGTTATGAACCTGTCTTTGTTATAGATTTAGACTTCTGGTATGAACCTGTCTTTGTTATAGATTTAGACTTATGTTATGAACCTGTGTCTATTTGTTATAGATTTAGACTTCTGTTATGAACCTGTCTTTGTTATAGATTTAGACTTCTGGTATGAACCTGTCTTTGTTATAGATTTAGACTTCTGGTATGAACCTGTCTTTGTTATAGATTTAGACTTCTGTTATGAACCTGTGTCTATTTGTTATAGATTTAGACTGCTGTTATGAACCTGTCTTTGTTATAGATTTAGACTGCTGTTATGAACCTGTCTTTGTTATAGATTTAGACTTCTGTTATGAACCTGTCTTTGTTATAGATTTAGACTTCTGGTATGAACCTGTCTTTGTTATAGATTTAGACTTCTGGTATGAACCTGTCTTTGTTATAGATTTAGACTTCTGTTATGAACCTGTGTCTATTTGTTATAGTTTTAGACTTCTGGTATGAACCTGTGTCTATTTGTTATAGACTGCTGGTATGAACATGTGTCTATTTGTTATAGACTGCTGGTATGAACCTGTCTTTGTTATAGATTTAGACTTATGTTATGAACCTGTCTTTGTTATAGATTTAGACTGCTGTTATGAACCTGTCTTTGTTATAGATTTAGACTGCTGTTATGAACCTGTCTTTGTTATAGATTTAGACTGCTGTTATGAACCTGTGTCTATTTGTTATAGATTTAGACTTCTGTTATGAACCTGTGTCTATTTGTTATAGATTTAGACTTCTGTTATGAACCTGGCTTTGTTATAGATTTAGACTTCTGGTATGAACCTGTCTTTGTTATAGATTTAGACTTCTGTTATGAACCTGTCTTTGTTATAGATTTAGACTTCTGTTATGAACCTGACTTTGTTATAGATTTAGACTTCTGTTATGAACCTGACTTTGTTATAGATTTAGACTTCTGTTATGAACCTGTCTTTGTTATAGATTTAGACTTCTGTTATGAACCTGTCTTTGTTATAGATTTAGACTTCTGTTATGAACCTGACTTTGTTATAGATTTAGACTTCTGTTATGAACCTGACTTTGTTATAGATTTAGACTTCTGTTATGAACCTGTCTTTGTTATAGATTTAGACTTCTGTTATGAACCTGACTTTGTTATAGATTTAGACTTCTGTTATGAACCTGACTTTGTTATAGATTTAGACTTCTGTTATGAACCTGTCTTTGTTATAGATTTAGACTTCTGTTATGAACCTGTCTTTGTTATAGATTTAGACTTCTGTTATGAACCTGACTTTGTTATAGATTTAGACTTCTGTTATGAACCTGTCTTTGTTATAGATTTAGACTTCTGTTATGAACCTGTCTTTGTTATAGATTTAGACTTCTGTTATGAACCTGACTTTGTTATAGATTTAGACTTCTGTTATGAACCTGTCTTTGTTATAGATTTAGACTTCTGTTATGAACCTGTCTTTGTTATAGATTTAGACTTCTGTTATGAACCTGTCTTTGTTATAGATTTAGACTTCTGTTATGAACCTTTGTCTATTTGTTATAGACTGCTGGTATGAACATGTGTCTATTTGTTATAGACTGCTGGTATGAACCTGTCTTTGTTATAGTTTTAGACTTCTGGTATGAACCTGTGTCTATTTGTTATAGACTGCTGGTATGAACATGTGTCTATTTGTTATAGACTGCTGGTATGAACCTGTCTTTGTTATAGTTTTAGACTTCTGGTATGAACATGTGCCTATTTGTTATAGACTGCTGGTATGAACATGTGTCTAGTTGTTATAGACTGCTGGTATGAACTTGTATTTGTTATAGCTTTAGACTTCTGGTATGAACATGTGTCTATTTGTTATAGACTTCTGGTATGAACATGTGTCTATTTGTTATAGACTGCTGGTATGAACCTGTGTCTAGTTGTTATAGACTGCTGGTATGAACCTGTGTCTAGTTGTTATAGACTGCTGGTATGAACCTGTGTCTAGTTGTTATAGACTGCTGGTATGAACCTGTGTCTAGTTGTTATAGACTGCTGGTATGAACCTGTGTCTATTTGTTATAGACTTCTGGTATGAACATGTGTCTATTTGTTATAGACTGCTGGTATGAACCTGTGTCTAGTTGTTATAGACTGCTGGTATGAACCTGTGTCTATTTGTTATAGACTGCTGGTATGAACCTGTGTCTATTTGTTATAGACTTCTGGTATGAACATGTGTCTATTTGTTATAGACTGCTGGTATGAACATGTGTCTAGTTGTTATAGACTGCTGGTATGAACCTGTGTCTAGTTGTTATAGACTGCTGGTATGAACATGTGTCTATTTGTTATAGACTGCTGGTATGAACCTGTGTCTATTTGTTATAGACTTCTGGTATGAACATGTGTCTATTTGTTATAGACTGCTGGTATGAACCTGTGTCTATTTGTTATAGACTGCTGGTATGAACCTGTGTCTAGTTGTTATAGACTGCTGGTATGAACATGTGTCTAGTTGTTATAGACTGCTGGTATGAACATGTGTCTAGTTGTTATAGACTGCTGGTATGAACATGTGTCATGTTGTTATAGACTGCTGGTATGAACCTGTGTCTAGTTGTTATAGACTGCTGGTATGAACATGTGTCTAGTTGTTATAGACTGCTGGTATGAACATGTGTCAAGTTGTTATAGACTGCTGGTATGAACATGTGTCTATTTGTTATAGACTGCTGGTATGAACCTGAGTCTAGTTGTTATAGACTGCTGGTATGAACATGTGTCAAGTTGTTATAGACTGCTGATATGAACATGTGGCTGTTGTTATCTCCCAATGCGTGTTGATATGGTACTGTATGTACTAGTGAATTAAAACATATATATTTCACCTTTGTTTAACCAGGTAGGCCAGTTGAGAACAAGTTCTCATTTACAACTGCAACTTGGCCAAGATGAAGCAAAGCAGTGGGACAAAAACAACACAGTTACACATGGGATAAACAAACATACAGTCAACAACACAGTTACACATGGGATAAACAAACGTACAGTCAACAACACAGTTACACATGGGATAAACAAACATACAGTCAACAACACAGTTACACATGGGATAAACAAACGTACAGTCAACAACACAGTTACACATGGGATAAACAAACATACAGTCAACAACACAGTTACACATGGGATAAACAAACGTACAGTCAACAACACAGTTACACATGGGATAAACAAACATACAGTCAACAACACAGTTACACATGGGATAAACAAACGTACAGTCAACAACACAGTTACACATGGGATAAACAAACATACAGTCAACAACACAGTTACACATGGGATAAACAAACATACAGTCAACAACACAGTTACACATGGGATAAACAAACGTACAGTCAACAACACAGTTACACATGGGATAAACAAACGTACAGTCAACAACACAGTTACACATGGGATAAACAAACGTACAGTCAACAACACAGTTACACATGGGATAAACAAACATACAGTCAACAACACAGTTACACATGGGATAAACAAACGTACAGTCAACAACACAGTTACACATGGGATAAACAAACATACAGTCAACAACACAGTTACACATGGGATAAACAAACGTACAGTCAACAACACAGTTACACATGGGATAAACAAACGTACAGTCAACAACACAGTTACACATGGGATAAACAAACGTACAGTCAACAACACAGTTACACATGGGATAAACAAACGTACAGTCAACAACACAGTTACACATGGGATAAACAAACGTACAGTCAACAACACAGTTACACATGGGATAAACAAACGTACAGTCAACAACACAGTTACACATGGGATAAACAAACGTACAGTCAACAACACAGTTACACATGGGATAAACAAACATACAGTCAACAACACAGTTACACATGGGATAAACAAACGTACAGTCAACAACACAGTTACACATGGGATAAACAAACGTACAGTCAACAACACAGTTACACATGGGATAAACAAACGTACAGTCAACAACACAGTTACACATGGGATAAACAAACATACAGTCAACAACACAGTTACACATGGGATAAACAAACATACAGTCAACAACACAGTTACACATGGGATAAACAAACATACAGTCAACAACACAGTTACACATGGGATAAACAAACATACAGTCAACAACACAGTTACACATGGGATAAACAAACATACAGTCAACAACACAGTTACACATGGGATAAACAAACGTACAGTCAACAACACAGTTACACATGGGATAAACAAACGTACAGTCAACAACACAGTTACACATGGGATAAACAAACGTACAGTCAACAACACAGTTACACATGGGATAAACAAACATACAGTCAACAACACAGTTACACATGGGATAAACAAACATACAGTCAACAACACAGTTACACATGGGATAAACAAACGTACAGTCAACAACACAGTTACACATGGGATAAACAAACGTACAGTCAACAACACAGTTACACATGGGATAAACAAACGTACAGTCAACAACACAGTTACACATGGGATAAACAAACGTACAGTCAACAACACAGTTACACATGGGATAAACAAACGTACAGTCAACAACACAGTTACACATGGGATAAACAAACGTACAGTCAACAACACAGTTACACATGGGATAAACAAACATACAGTCAACAACACAGTTACACATGGGATAAACAAACGTACAGTCAACAACACAGTTACACATGGGATAAACAAACGTACAGTCAACAACACAGTTACACATGGGATAAACAAACGTACAGTCAACAACACAGTTACACATGGGATAAACAAACGTACAGTCAACAACACAGTTACACATGGGATAAACAAACGTACAGTCAACAACACAGTTACACATGGGATAAACAAACGTACAGTCAACAACACAGTTACACATGGGATAAACAAACGTACAGTCAACAACACAGTTACACATGGGATAAACAAACGTACAGTCAACAACACAGTTACACATGGGATAAACAAACGTACAGTCAACAACACAGTTACACATGGGATAAACAAACATACAGTCAACAACACAGTTACACATGGGATAAACAAACGTACAGTCAACAACACAGTTACACATGGGATAAACAAACGTACAGTCAACAACACAGTTACACATGGGATAAACAAACGTACAGTCAACAACACAGTTACACATGGGATAAACAAACGTACAGTCAACAACACAGTTACACATGGGATAAACAAACGTACAGTCAACAACACAGTTACACATGGGATAAACAAATGTACAGTCAACAACACAGTTACACATGGGATAAACAAACGTACAGTCAACAACACAGTTACACATGGGATAAACAAACGTACAGTCAACAACACAGTTACACATGGGATAAACAAACATACAGTCAACAACACAGTTACACATGGGATAAACAAACATACAGTCAACAACACAGTTACACATGGGATAAACAAACGTACAGTCAACAACACAGTTACACATGGGATAAACAAACGTACAGTCAACAACACAGTTACACATGGGATAAACAAACATACAGTCAACAACACAGTTACACATGGGATAAACAAACATACAGTCAACAACACAGTTACACATGGGATAAACAAACATACAGTCAACAACACAGTTACACATGGGATAAACAAACATACAGTCAACAACACAGTTACACATGGGATAAACAAACGTACAGTCAACAACACAGTTACACATGGGATAAACAAACGTACAGTCAACAACACAGTTACACATGGGATAAACAAACGTACAGTCAACAACACAGTTACACATGGGATAAACAAACATACAGTCAACAACACAGTTACACATGGGATAAACAAACGTACAGTCAACAACACAGTTACACATGGGATAAACAAACGTACAGTCAACAACACAGTTACACATGGGATAAACAAACATACAGTCAACAACACAGTTACACATGGGATAAACAAACGTACAGTCAACAACACAGTTACACATGGGATAAACAAACGTACAGTCAACAACACAATAGAAAAATCTGTATACAGTGTGTGCAAATGAAGTAAGGAGGTAAGGCAATAAACAGGCCAATAGTGGCAAAGTCATTACAATTTAGCAATTTACACTGGAGTGATATATGTGCAGATGAGGATGTGCAAGTAGAAATACTGCTGTGCAAAAGAGCAGAAAAACAAATATGACAAAACGGATGGCACTGTGATAGACTGCATCCAATTTGCTGAATAGTGTGTTGGAGGCTGTTCTGTAAATGACATTGTCGAAGTCAAGGATCGGTAGGATAGTCAGTTTTATGAGGGTATGTTTGGCATCATGAGTGAAGGAGGCTTTGTTGCGAAATAGGAAGCTGATTCTAGATTTAATTTTGGATTGGAGATGCTTAATGTGAGTCTGGAAGGAGAGTTTACAGATTATCCAGACATCTAGGTATTTATAGTTGTCCACATTTTCTAAGTCAGAACCGTCCAGAGTAGTGATGCTAGTTGGGCGGGCAGGTGGGGGCAGCGATAGGTTAAAGATCATGCATTTAGTTAAGCATTTAAGAGCAGTTGGAGGCCATGGAAGGAGTGTTGCATGGCGTTGAAGCTCGTTTGTGTCCAAAGAAGGGCCAGAAGTGTACAGAATGGTGTCGTCTGCATAGAGGTGGATCAAAGAATCAGCAAGAGCGACATCATTGATATATACAGAGAAAAGAGTCAGCCCGAGAATTGGATCCTGTGGCACCCCCATAGATACTGCGGGGGGTGCAGAGCTGCTGGTCGGGGTTGCGGTAGCCATGTGGAAAGCATGGCCAGCCATAGAGAAATGCTTATTGAAATTCTCGATTATCGTGGATTTATCAGTGGTGACAGTGTTTCCTAGTCTCAGTGCAGTGGGCTGCTGGGAGGAGGTGTAAGGAAGCTGCTATCACTGACTGTTATCATCATCGACCATCAATTAACAAGTCTCCAGACGTAATCTCCTGAGAAATGGAGGGTGGAATGGAGAGGGAGGGGAGAGAACAGTGCAACAAACAGGCGGAGGTGACTGCCCATATGGTTTGATAAACAAAAACAAAGTTATACAATGAATACATGAGAGTGGTCAACAGAGGAACAGAATAGACAAATAGAGACACAGTGGAGTGATTTCCACAACAGTCAACAAATCCTTTGACTGTGACCCCATTCCTGTGGGTCACGTATCCTTCCTCCTCACTTATGTCGCCGTTAGAACACCATTATCTCAGTCATTATCTATCCGCTGACAATGAATTATTGTTAAAACTCTAACAGAGGTCAACTGCATGCCAACACACAAACTGCACTTCAACAAAAGTATGGAAATGGAATTTAAGTTGCTTGCTTTGTACAATCCCCCATTTTACATTAAGCTCTCTACTGTACATTTTCTGGACTCTTGTTTCTCTCCCCTTTGCCCTTCTTCCCGATGCCCCTCTTTCTTCTTAATGCCCCTCTCTCTCTACCCTCTGAACCCCCCCTCCTCCCTCCATTTCTCCATCACTTTCAGTAATTCCACCACTCTCCCAGCATCCTAATCCAGCGCTGACCTCAATCCAGTGATGTAATGGGTCATGTGACGCTGGCGTGGGGAACAGGGGAGGTGAAGTGGGGAAACATGTCTTAATCTCTGCTGCCGGGACGCGGTGACCAATCACAGATGGCGAGGCGGGAGTTTCGGGGGGGTGTCTTTCCCTTAAGTTTCAAAATATCAGAGAGGACCTTTTGGAACTTCCAGTCAACATGTTTATTCATGATGACTCCAATGATTCCATGAGACTCATTGTGTCTGTGTCTGTTGATTTTCGATAATAAAGACAACTGTCAGGGTTAGACAAACAAGTACAGACACGGTATTCAGAACCAGTGTTCTCCATTTATACAGCTCTAGAACAACAAAAATAATACTTTACGTTACAGACTCTTCATTAAGCATAACCCTACCAATACCAGTTTGCCCGTCCTTTTTTTGGGTTAATTTCAACTATAGGAAAATGTTGTCAGAATACACAAACATAGTTACCAACTATACTAAGCTTGTCCTGTATAGGCCTTTTGATACTTTTTTACCACATGCCCGATCACAAATTGAGAAATGATCAGTAACGACTTACTGGTCAATTGGCACTTTGAATGGCATGAGATGACTGACTAGTCAAGCCATTATAAAAGAGAAAAACAGATGCCGAGACAATATGATTGGATAGAGCAAATTCAGACTACAGGGGTGTTTGCACTTCAAACACATTCTCATGTTATAAAACTAGTCACAAACAATGGGCTGTCAATACTATGAGACCGATGAGGGCCATGTTGTATTTAGGTGCTATAACAACAGCAGTCAGTTGGGGGAGGCCTAGAGTCGTGAAGTCAATGACACAGTGACGTGGAGCCAACAATCCTCTGGCACGTGCCCAACCCACTCCCTCCCCTTTGGCCTGGCCTACTACTGAAACAGTGAGACCTGAGGAACACATGGTCCGGGAGCCAGTGTGAGAGTCCTGAACAATAACTCTGTTACTGTCGTCATATTCCAGCACGGCTGATGACCATATTCAATCAAACCCGCAATAACAATGTTGACAGTGTATTTGTGCGCACACACACACACGCACTAACACACACACGCGCACATACACACACGTCTATTTTTAAATTGGAAGTTGTGAGGGGAGCCGACCTGATTGGTAGTAGTAGTAGTAATAGTAGCAATAGTTGTAGTAGGAGTGATAGTAGTTGTAGGAGGAGTTGTAGTAGTAGTAGTAATAGTAGTATAAGTAGTAGTTGTAATAGAAGTAGTAGTAAGAGTAGTAGTTGTAGTAGTAGGAATAGTAGTATTAGTAGTAATAGTAGTAGTAGTAGTAGTTGTTGTAGTAGTAGTAGTAATAGTAGTAGTAGGAATAGTAGTAGTAGTAGTAGTAGTTGTTGTAGTAGTAGTAGTAATAGTAGTAGTAGGAATAGTAGTAGTAGTAGTAGTAGTAATAGTAGTAAAAGTAATATAAATAGTAGTAGTAGTAGTAGTAATTGTAATAGTAGAAGGAATAGTAATAGTAGTTGTGATAGTAGAAGGAACAGTAGTAGGAATAGTAGTAGTCGTTGTAATAGTAGTAGTAGTAGTAGTAGTAGTAGTAGTAGTAGTAGTAGTTGTAGTAGTTGTAATAGTAGTAGTAGTTGCAGTAGGAGTAGTAATAGTAGTAGTAATAGTAATAGTAGTATTAGTGATAGTAGTAGTTGTTGTAGTAGTAGTAGTAGTAGTAGTGATAGTAGTAGTAGTAGTAGTAGTTGTAATAGTAGTAGTAGTTGTAGTAGGAGTAGTAATAGTAGTAGTAATAGTAATAGTAGTATTAGTAATAGTAGTAGTTGTTGTAGTAGTAGTAGTAGTGATAGTAGTAGTAGTAGTAGTAATAGTAGTGATAGTAGTAGTTGTAATAGAAGTAGTAGTAGTGATAGTGATAGTAGTAGTAGTAGTAGTAATAGTAGTGATAGTAGTAGTTGTAATAGAAGTAGTAGTAGTGATAGTGATAGTAGTTGTAGGAGTTGTAGTAGGATTAGTCTAAGGCGTCTAACACAAGACTATAACACATACTTCCAATAGGGTTGTTGTGTCAATAGGGTTGTTGTGTCAATAGGGTTGTTGTGTCAATAGGGTTGTTGTGTCAATAGGGTTGTTGTGTCAATAGGGTTGTTGTGTCAATAGGGTTGTTGTGTCAATAAGGTTGTTGTGTCAATAGGGTTGTTGTGTCAATAAGGTTGTTGTGTCAATAAGGTTGTTGTGTCAATAGGGTTGCTGTGTCAATAGGGTTGTTGTGTCAATAAGGTTGTTGTGTCAATAGGGTTGTTGTGTCAATAGGGTTGTTGTGTCAATAGGGTTGTTGTGTCAATAGGGTTGTTGTGTCAATAGGGTTGTTGTGTCAATAGGGTTGTTGTGTCAATAGGGTTGTTGTGTCAATAGGGTTGTTGTGTCAATAGGGTTGTTGTGTCAATAGGGTTGTTGTGTCAATAGGGTTGTTGTGTCAATAGGGTTGTTGTGTCAATAGGGTTGCTGTGTCAATAGGGTTGTTGTGTCAATAAGGTTGTTGTGTCAATAGGGTTGTTGTGTCAATAGGGTTGTTGTGTCAATAGGGTTGTTGTGTCAATAGGGTTGTTGTGTCAATAGGGTTGTTGTGTCAATAGGGTTGTTGTGTCAATAAGGTTGTTGTGTCAATAGGGTTGTTGTGTCAATAGGGTTGTTGTGTCAATAGGGTTGTTGTGTCAATAGGGTTGTTGTGTCAATAGGGTTGTTGTGTCAATAGGGTTGTTGTGTCAATAGGGTTGTTGTGTCAATAGGGTTGTTGTGTCAATAGGGTTGTTGTGTCAATAGGGTTGTTGTGTCAATAAGGTTGTTGTGTCAATAGGGTTGTTGTGTCAATAGGGTTGTTGTGTCAGCATGTTTCCCATAAACTGGACTGTTGTGTTTAAGTTTACTGCAGTCTATATCGTAGCATGCAGTAGAATCCTAAAATCTCAGAATACATTGAATGATAATTTCTCTTTAGCCTCAACCTGTTACATTTCAGTATAACCTTACCAGTAGCATTTCAGTATACTTGAGTGTGTGACATTTTAGTGTATATGTCAATACTCTCTGAACTATACTATCATTGACTCTAGGTAATATATGCAGTATAATGTAGACTCCAGAATCAGTATGCTTCCCAAATGGCAACCTGTATATTGAACTACTTTTGACCAGAGCCCTGTTCAAAAGTAGTACACTATATAGGGAATAGGATGCCGTTTGGACACGACCATAGTTGTTGTGGGGCCAGGTTGTGCTGTTGCTCGTGGCTGAACAAGGTTAATCTCCTGCCCCCCCCCCCTCCCCCTCTACCCCCCTCATCTCTTTGTGCACTACGCCGTACTAATCTCTCCATGCCTCCTTGTGCTGCTCTAATCTGCCCCCCGCCCCCACCGTCTCTGGCACTGCTCTGATAATCTCGCTGTGTCTCCTCCCCTCCTCTCTCTCCCTGGTCCCTCACTCCCCCAACCCGTTCTGCTGCTGGTGGAGGCAGTGCTCTGCTAATCTGGGGTCTGTCCATCAGCACTTTGAGAGGCAGACAGACGGATGGGGCTGTAATCCCCAGAGTGGCACAGATGGAGCGGCACTATGCAGACCTTGGGGAAGGTGAACACAAACACACACATGCAGCGTCCTGTTTTGGACCCACTAGGTTGACAGAGACCACACACTGCTGCCAGACACACACACACACACACACACACACACAGTGTGCACACACCTGCTGCAGATACTGGTGAATTTAATAGCGTTTGGCCAGTAGATGAGAGGTCACTGGTTCGAATCCATGAGTCGACGAGGTGAAAAACCTGCAGATGTCCCCTAGAGCAAAGCACTTAACACTAATAACTCTGGATAAGATAATTAACTAAAATGTAAAAATAAAAAAGTTACAGTCCCTAATCCTCCAGCTTGATTTTATAACTAAATTATTATGAAGTTTGCTTTTTTTCTGTAAGAATATAATCGAGCGAATATTACAAATTTACTGTAATCTGCCACGTACAAAGTTTCACACAAGTGTTTTAATGAATGGTATACTTCATGTACTCTACTTTAGACATAGGCTGTAGTGTGTTGGTGTGCTGTTACTGTAGTAAACTGAGTAAAGGCCTTAGATGTACTGTAGTGTAAATGATCTGGGTTTTGATGTGAGGGTGCTCAGGTGAGTTAGCCATGATGATCTGTGTAGATGTAATCTACTGTACTACAGCTGGCTGCAGTTACTACCTGTCTGCCTGGACATGCCCAGATAAATACAGTGCAACACATGGCCAAGTGGTTAAGAGTGTTGTAACAGAAGGGTTGCTGGTTCGAATCCCCGAACAGGAAAGGTGGGGAAATGTACTGTTCTGCCTTTGAGCAAGGCACTGCTCCCCAGGTTGTCGATTAAGACAGCCCCTGCACCTCTCCGATTCAGAGGGGTTGGGTTAAATGCATTCTTTTCCCCAATTAATCCAAAACCTATTTTCACACCACAGCCGCATCACCTGTTGCATTTTCCCTTTGGATTACAGTTGCCTAATATAGACAGTGGCACCCTGCAGCCTTAAATGCCCATAAAACGTCATAAAGACCATCCCATGTCCTTTTTAGCACAACAATCCAATACAGTCCAGCCAGTTTGCATGGTACAATTGTTTCAGACTGTACAGGCCCTTACTTTCATTTAAATTAATTTAATTCAGGAAGTAAACTGAAATTCCAATTCCAATGTGCTCTATAAAAACGAGGTTTACTTACTGAACTGCCTGAATTTAAATGGAATTGACCCTGGATACTAGGTTGACTGACTCATTGCACTATTCCCCTTTAGTTTTGACAGAGTGTGTTTTTATAAATTAAATCTGGAGTGCCTGAGTGCTCTCCGAGTGTGCTATTAGCGTTCGTAAATTCCGAGCTGTTGTCAGACTGTCCTAAATTCAGCGCGTTTTGCTCAGCGCGTTTAGAGCGCACACCAGACGCTCTGGCCGAGGAGTAGGGTCGATCCAAGCGTTCGGGCCACACAAAAGCAGTCAAGCACCCAAGCTAACTGGATAACATTGGCTAGCTTGCTAGCTACTTCAAGACACAAATGAGAGAACAGCTCACCACTCTGACCATTTTACTCGCACTAGCAGAGCTGGTTCGGCTGTTTTTATTTTATACAGAGCGTTGATGACTGTAACTGTGCTGCTGGCAACAATTTAATTACGCTTTTTTTTGCCAAAGTTGACTGATACCCGGCCACATTCAACGGGTGTTGACCATATTCAACAGGTGTTGAGCGTTCGTAAATTCTGTTATTATCTGTCATTCTGCGCTCTGGAACACTCAGAAGGGGGTGCTCTGAAACTGGAGTAGATAGCTAGAGCGAATTTACGAACGCGCCCAGTGTTGTGTCACGTGCTGTGATAGTGTTGTGGCGGTGAGGCCCATTCAAAACAACAGGATTAGAATTGTGTCTTTGATTCGACGTTTGTTTGTGTCTGTATGTTTCACTGTAATGAATATGGCTCAGGCTGGCTTTATCCCAGGGGTTTACTCATCTACAATGGAGGATGGCATTTGCACTGTCAGAGTGGGGGAGATTGGTGATGATGTTTGGGTCGTAGTGCTATATTGTACGGAATAATAATTTTAATCAGACAGGGTCTATGTCGAAATGCTACCCATATCTTTCTATACGGTGCACTACTTTTGATCAGGTCCTATAGGGCTCTGGTCAAAAGCAGTGCACTACATAGGGAATCATATTCTACCATTAATAAACCTAAATTATTAAGCACACATAAATGTACCATGGCATTATCAACAGGCAAAAAACCCCATCAACATGGCTATATGAAGTACCAACGAGGCACATGTGCATGCCTTGTGCTGAAGTGGCAGCAAGGCCGCAAGGGGAAGGATATCACAAGTTAAAGCAACATCGCTATCCACTGGTTATCTACTGTATGTGAACTGAATTCCTATTTCACTGATACCTGCTGAAACTCTGATCATTATCTCAATAGCACCATCTACAGGCCCAGTACTGAAGTGTAGCCTCCTACAGTGGGATTCAGGGAAAGCGTGTGGAACAGAGAAGTGAGGTCATGGCCAGTGGGAGAATTGTAATAGAATGTGTGTGTCCCTCATTTGTGCATGGATTATTGTTTGATGTCTGGGCCCATATTCACAAAGTGTCCCAGAATAGGGTTAGCTGATCTGGGATCAGGTCCCCTCTCTTTTTCATTATGATTTAAAAGGACAAATCGATCCTAGATCAGGACATGAATCCTCAAAGCGTCTCCAAGTACAAAATTGGTCATAAGTGCTGAGAATAGAGACATTTTACACCAACTCTTATGGGTAAAAATATAAGCTATGCATGAAGCCTCTTTCGTCATAAGAGTCCCACCTAGTCGACAGATATTTAGTGATACCAGTTAAAAGTTACCAGCAGGTTTCTTGATAATAGAAAAATGCAGTGAGTCAGTGCTTCTGGCGCCACATGCAATTGCTTTGGAGTAGTTAGAATGTTTTGATATTTCTATATAATCAATCTATAAATAATCTAGAACTACGGATAAACACAACCGTGTCTCTTGCACTTTTGACAATGACTTCACATGAGGACTATTTCACACGATATCCCTAAATACTTAGAACCACTAGGCTAATCAATAATCAAGTTTTTCTTTTGATTATTTAATAAACCTACATCAAGTTAAATCAGGTTATCCAGTTGAAGAGCAATATCACATTGTTTAAAAATATGCCTAAATTGGGCATGACGATAAGTTGGGCCACTGAAGCCATCTAGGGCCTACGTTAACTTTGATTGTGTTCGATGAAAATGGAAGACCTTTCAAACGTTTTATGCAACATTACTTTGCGGATACGGCCCCAGCACCACTACTCTAAGACGTTGTGAATATGGACCCAGAACTCCAGTTACATGTGTCGAATCAAATAAATACAAAAGGTTAAGCACTACTGTGTCTTTTGTGATTCTACAGAAAACATCTAAGCATATCAGAATAAAAAAAGGATATTAGTGTTCTTTTGTTTTACTTGATGTGTTTTATTCTGTTAGACAGTGTTTCTGTAGCAGGTGATAGATGACATGAGTAATGCTCTGGTCACAGGTAGCTAAAACCCATTTGGTGGTCATAAACAATGAGGTTCAATGAGATTACAGACAATAAATAGGATGGATGAAACGATCCACATGACCAAACCATTCCAAAAACAACCGAAGTCTAGTTACGGCCTGGCTGTATGTCCTAGGAGCTTAGATATGCAGACTGAAGGTGAAAATCAACCTGTGCAGATGTAAATAGCTGGAAAGTATTGTTTAAGATGGGACCTTCTGCAACAGCAGTCTGAAGTAGATCTACTGCAGTAGTATTAATGTCCAATTACTGAAACACTAGGTTAGTTCGTCACCCTGATCTACTGTATGTGGATGGCTGCACCTCTACTCCCGCTCAGCAATGGCCACCAGGTGGGTGTCGATCTCTGTCTCAGAGAGTGTCCTGTGAGGGGGAAGACGAGAAGATGAGAGTGGATGTTAGAAACAGGCTTGGGGAGAGAGAAAGAGAGAAGGATAGATGAATTGCATATTGATCACTTGGCTGTTGTTCCCTTGTCTAAAACCTTGATCATTGAGCATATTGATATATTGACATATGAGCATATTGAGCACAGTGATGACGAAATGCAGTTACTGTGATAGTATAGTACCTGAACTTGGGGCTTTCTTTAGTCACCACACCCACTTCAATTTCACTGGGCTTGAAGTCCATGGACAGAATTGAAGAGAGACAGGAGATGGCCAACTATAGGAGAGGGAAAGCAACAGAGAGAGAGAGACTGAATACTGTACAGGTTTTCACTTTTCGCCAGATGTTTCCATGAGTATCCAGGGGCATCCATCCGCCTACCTCCACAGTCATCTCATATGACAGCTCCGGCCTCTTCTTCAGTTTCTTCTCCAGGTAGCTGTTAGCCTCTGTCTGCTTGGCCCCTACGCTAGTGGCCCTAAAGCCACAGAAGTAGCCTGCCGGGTCACACTTATACAGCATGGGACCCAGCTGGGGGTCTATGGCCACAAAGATCATACCTGGAGATACAGGGAGGAGATGGTTATGGGTCTGTGTCCTCTGTGTGGGAGTGAGGACTCACCTACTGCACTTACTGTTTTTTTCAATCACTTTGATGCCATTTTCACAACTCTAAGCACAAAAATCTAAACAGATCGTCAAAAATGGCTCATGTTTCAAAATTCTAAGCACATTTTCAGTTAACTGAGTGCAGCAAACAAATTCACATTTTTTGTTCACTGCACCAAATCACTCTTTCAATTTGGATACATATTCGATCTACTGAACAAAAATATAAACGCAACATGTAAAGTGTTGGTCCCATGTTTCATGAGCTGAAATGAAAGATCCCTGAAAAGTTCCATATGCACAAAAAGCTTATTTATCTACAATTTTGTGGACACATTTGTTTACATCCCTGTTAGTGAGCATTTCTCCTTTACCAAGATAATCCATCCACCTGACAGGTGTGACACATCAAGAAGCAAATTAAACATTATGCTCATTACATAGGTGCACCTTGTGCTGGAGACAATAAAAGGTAATTCTAAAATGTGCAATTTTGTCACACTACACATTGCCACAGATGTCTCTAGTTTTGAGAGAGTGTGCAATTGACATGCTGAAATCCATAGATTAGGGCCAAATACATTTATTTAAATTGACTGATTTCCTCATTTTTTAAATAGATTTATTTCACCTTTATTTAACCAGGTAGGCAAGTTGAGAACAAGTTCTCATATGAACTGTAACTCAGTAAAGTAGTAGAATTGTTGCATGTTGCATTCATATTTTTGTTCAGTATAAGTATCTGCGTTTTAAAATGTAATATTCACTTTACTTTTGATATGATTTTTTTGTAATTTGTTAATAATAAAATTAACTACTACTTATAAAACTGCTCAAAACGGATAAATACTGAACTAAAATGATATAGTGCCTAGTTAATGTATATAGTTTGATAACTGCTGAACACTGTAGAATTCTATATATTTTTTTGTAGAAATGTCTCAATTTGACACAAGGTAAAAACCAAATCATATATGGATGTGGCTGTAAATACTACATCATCATTCTCCATCAGCCAGTGTGCCTTAATAGAACAAAGTGGAAAGAGTCACTCTATGCGCTACCATTTGGAATTCTAGTGTGGTGAATCAATGGAGAGCAAGAGGAAAGAGTGTGGTGACAGGACGACACCACTCACAGCATCCCAGAGGTCTCATCTCAGCATTCTGTGTGTAGACCTGGGAGATGTCCGCCATTCTCCGACACAACATGTCTGCTGTGATGTCATAGCCAAACTTGTACTTCCATTCGGCGGCCTCCACTCGTGCCCTGTGGACCTGGGATCGACTGTCCGCTGAGGGGGGAGAGGAAGAGAGGGTAAACGTGTGTGTGTGTGTGTGTGTGTGTGTGTGTGTGGTGTGTGTGTGTGTGGTGTGTGGGTGTGTGTGTGTGTGTGTGTGTGTGTGTGTGTGTGTGTGTGTGTGTGTGTGTGTGTGTGTGTGTGTGTGTGTGTGTGTGTGTGTGTGTGTGTGTGTGATGTGAGATGTCGTCTGTGCCATTGTACACACCATTGTGTCCTGTCATCACACATCCAATGCGTGGGGTAAGTGGGTACATGTTGGTCAGAGTGGCAGAATCCAGCAGCTTGTCCTGTATTATAATGACAGGGTCACATATATACATACATATAATAGATGATACCTCATTGTTGTTAGGAATATTGGGTTGGTTCCACAATACCAGCTTTCCTTGGACAAGCTTTAACAAAACCATGGCTTGTGTCCTGTCAGCAGGAACCCTCGAGACACCACTCGGTCATGCTTCACTGTTCATGACTGACTCTTTCTCTCAAGCCAGATATCGGCGTTCTATTTCTAATTTGGATGAAGACAAAGACAACCAAGAAAGAAGCTCCTGGTACCATGGAGATGTAGCTAAGGACCGACGCGGAATATTTTACCGGCACTTTCTTCTGTGTGACCACCACAGCACAGTCTGTCCCCCGCACGCCCAGTGATGTCAACCCACCCTGCGCGATGGCTTTGAAGGCATACTCTGAGGGGCAACACATGATAACATGAGATTATACTTCTTAAATATAGGCTAACTTTTAAAAGCTGCATGGGGTAAACAGGGGACTTTGAATACTATACTTCTAAAGGTGCTCTTGGGAAAGTCTCAAACATTGGTAGATCGCTTAATTGACGAACAAATAATACCACAGACAAAAAAAAGCACATTTAAAACATTCGTCCCCCCCGACATATTCTATGTGAAATACACAATCACTCTATATTTATCATCACAATATACTACACTTTTGGCCTATGGAGATGCTCAACATCGGATACAGCGCAACATATTGCGAATATCTTACATTTGAGATGCTACAGAATGATACCTATACAGAGGCTAGCCTAGGTCATCCGCTGCATGAAGCAAAACCGGAGGAATGAAGCAAAATATCTCACCGACTTGATAGAGGCGGCCCTCAGGAGAAAAAATCGTGATGTGTCGGTCAAATCCAGCATTCGAACCACGGGACATTGCTTTGCTTCAAATGATGGTCACCAGAAGTGAACTTTCGGCGAGATACCTGTTACCTTTTCTGCAGTAGCCTAATAACCTTATAGGACTATATTCATAGTTTATTTTTATTTTTGTGGTACAAAAAAAGAAGATCACTCTACAATAGAGAGCAGACGACGATAAAGACGTTTGTAGAGCTTCCCGGAGTTTTACTTTCTCTTTCTTTTTTCAATGAATCATGAGAAGGTTGGCATATGTGTGTTGTGAACAACATTAGCGTGAGCAACAATAGTGGACTAGGCGGGTTGCCTTCAAAATAAAAGTCCCGAATTGAAACTAAAGCAAACGGATAACAATTGTAGAATCATGCCACAATTGGACTAAATTGCCAAACAAGGTTGGAATGTTGCTATACAAATTCAACAAAAGTTAATAATGAGTTAATTTGACAAATATTTAACATTTGGTTGAAATTGCACTGTGGATATATTAGACTTCAGAATTGCATTGGGGGCATACTTCCATTCCAATGTACAGCCTAACCTATGGATCTTGTGTCCATGAAATGGGGCCTCAGCCTACTCAGTGACATTCACAGAACAGCTATGCTAGTCAATATGATGCAAAACGCAGAATCATAAGATGCACAATGGATCATACCGGCTGTATTTCTGAATTTTGAAAGTGATATATCTTAAAAACTTGATTGCTGACATGGAAAACAGTTTGGGACTATATCAACAACAGACCAATGAAACAAATACCAAAATATAGTTTTTGGGTGGATTTTCCTTTAAATTCATTCAATAAGAGCTATGATGCTAATATTTGTGTACACTCTACATAGTTATGTTCTGTGAGTGTCACTTAGTAGGCTGACACCCCATTTCATGGACCCAAGATCCTTAGGTATGGCTGTACATTGCAATGTAAGTATGCCCCCAATGCAATTATAAAGTCTAATATATCCATATTGCGATTTCAACAGATTTCAACAAATTAACTAATTATTATATTTTGATGAATTTCTATAACAACATTTCAATTTTGTTTAGCATGATCTAGGCCAGTTGTGGCATGATTGTACAATTTGTACCCGTTTGCATGGTTCATTTGGGGACTTTTGTTTTGAAGGCGGACCCCCGATTGTACTATTGTTGCTCACGGTAATATTGTTAACAGCACACTGGTAAAGCTGGTTATAATTTTATCGCAATAAGGAAGTTGTCTGTGGAAGGATATAGGCCTACTGGCAAAATAAATCATGAGAAAACATGTATCTTATTAAACAAATTATGGTAGGGCCCCCTACAGCAGTGGTTCCCAAAACTTTTTCACTCAGGTCCCTCTTCCAGCATTGGGGAACACCCCCACTGTTCATGACACAAACTGTTCACACCCCTCTTGTTGATGGAGATAATCTTTTGCAAGTTTAAAGCTTATTTCTTGTCATTTTACATGTTTTGTCATGGGGTGAAGAGAACACTTTGAAGTTTTAAAGCAAATTTAAAAAATGTTAGCTGACACGGGCTAGTTGATCTGGATATTTCTTACAAGTTATAAATAGCTCTAAGATCTGCAATGACTGACATGACAAGAGGAAAACTGATGGTGCACTACCCAATTTAGAAATTCCACCTTGTGGATTCTACTATTACAACTTTCAAGAGTAAACTGAAGGCTGACTGAGTTCCTTAAAAGTTTCGGAACCACTGCCCTTCAGAATATGAAAACCTGTGCCTACTCCCATTTCATAAAGAAGAGGTCGCTCTCTCTCTCTCTCTCTCTCTCTCTCTCTCTCTCTCTCTCTCTCTCTCTCTCTCTCTCTCTCTCTCTCTCTCTCTCTCTCACACACACACAAACACGCCCCGAAGTCATCAGTATTGCCTACCCTTTGCACAACCAGCCGAGGCATTGCTCCTCTGCCCAAATGTCTAGACGCAGGGTAGGTTTCTGTCTGAGTGATAAGAAACGGAGACAAATTAATCTGGTTGCTTTTGCTGAGCTTTGTGCGTAAGTTTAAACTTTGAATTTATGATATTGCAAACATAATACTACTGTAGGCTAAAATGGAGCTTCTCCTGCAGCCTTACTCATATGAGTTCTCCTCGGTGTAACTGTCATAAATTGTCACCTAACATTTTCACTCAACATTGAATCCCCGCTGGTCAGGAGCCACAGTGTTGAGGTGGTTGAGGTAAGTGATTTTCCATTTTACATTGCATTAAGTTCTCAGGTTTGTGATGGAAGACATGAGAATAGTGTCATTATAAGGTTGTAAAAATACAATCTGTAGGCATGTGAGTAGTCCATTGGTAATTGCTTTATAGTGTAGTTGGGTAACAAGTTATGCCAGTTGAACAATTTCTGGTTTTGTTTGTATGTTAATTTGTATCACATAGACACACATTCACACATAAAATAAAGTGTATTCCTTTGTTTAAATTCCTTCTGTCATTCCTTTGTTTGTCTAAGTTCCTTCTGTCATTCCTTTATTTGTCTAAGTTCCTTCTGTCATTCCTTTGTTTGTCTAAGTTCCTTCTGTCATTCCTTTGTTTGTCTAAGTTCCTTCTGTCATTCCTTTGTTTGTCTAAGTTCCTTCTGTCATTCCTTTGTTTGTCTAAGTTCCTTCTGTCATTCCTTTGTTTGTCTAAGTTCCTTCTGTCATTCCTTTGTTTGTCTAAGTTCCTTCTGTCATTCCTTTGTTTGTCTAAATTCCTTCTGTCATTCCTTTGTTTGTCTAAGTTCCTTCTGTCATTCCTTTATTTGTCTAAGTTCCTTCTGTCATTCCTTTGTTTGTCTAAGTTCCTTCTGTCATTCCTTTGTTTGTCTAAGTTCCTTCTGTCATTCCTTTGTTTGTCTAAGTTCCTTCTGTCATTCCTTTGTTTGTCTAAGTTCCTTCTGTCATTCCTTTGTTTGTCTAACTTCCTTCTGTCATTCCTTTGTTTGTCTAACTTCCTTCTGTCATTCCTTTATTTGCACTTTTATTACCTTACTACCCCCCTCTCTCTCTCTCTCTCGCTCTCTCTCTCTCTCTCTCTCTCTCTCTCTCTCTCTCTCTCTCCTCTCTCTCTCTCTCTCTCTCTCTCTCTCCCTTTCTCTCTCTCTCGCTCCCGCTCTCACCCTACCCCCCCTCTCTCTCTCTCTCTCTCTCTCTCTCTCTCTCTCTCTCTCTCTCTCTCTCTCTCTCTCTCTCTCTCTCTCTCTCTCTCTCCCTCACCCTACCCGCCCCCTCCCTCTCTCCCTCTCTCTCTCACCCTACCCCCTCTCTCTCTCTCTCTCTCTCTCTCTCTCTCTCTCTCTCTCTCTCTCTCTCTCTCTCTCACCCTACGCCCCCCTCTCTCTCTCTTGCTCTCTCTCTTTCTAACACACTCACTTACTCCTTCTCTCCCTGTCTGTCTGTCTCTGTCTTGTCAGTTTCAGATGTCTGACATGCCAGTCGTTTCTGTCACTGCCACCTGCAGTCACCTGCTTGGAGGTCCTCTCAAACAGAGGAGAACAATAGCTTTTGCCCCACAAGTGCATGTCATAGCATTACATTTGAATGTCTAAACCTCAAGTTGTGGATATTTAATTCACACTTCCCTTTCTCTTCGGATACAGATAGATCTCAGTCAGCCATTGGATTCTCAAGGACCTTTTGCGGTCATTGTACACAAGCTCTCTGATGTCATTGTCAAGGCAGAGTATGACAGCCAGTCGCAACAGCTTCTTGACAACTTCCAGGTATGGTAAAATGACACATTTCATTAGATTCAACAGTGATAACAACATCATATTTTTATCATACTAAAGTATATGTTTTTGTTTTAGGGTTATGTGTCCACCCATCCCCATACTGTTCTCCTGGACCCCCTTCCAGCAATGAGCCAGCTACTGGATCGCTTTGCCTCCTATCGGATTATGAGCCAGCTCCAGAACTCCCTGAGAGGTACAGTACAGTAGCCTCACTGTCCTTCCTCTAGACATCTACCAAGCCAAGCGCTCTCTCTCTTTATACTCTTCCTGATCCCGCCCCCATGTAGACTGGCGAATCAGCAGCCCTCCCTACCTGGAGATAAGCACCAGTGACCTATCAGTCATCCAGCAGGACGTGGAGAGCAAGGGCCTCAGCTTCCCCCTGAGTCAGTGAGCGACTGTCTACAACCAAACACATAAACATACACCTAATTAATCGTATTATTATATACAGAGGCTCCACACTGAATCACTATGGTGATTCAGTTTTTGGCAAACTTCTATGGTCTAATTTACAAGACATTTACGGCCGATTCCTCGGGATACAGATTCAGCCTAGTCTTGGAATAAGAAGCATGTTCAATGAAGATTGTCCATTGAAAGTGATTTTTAGTCTAGGGCTAGGCTGATCCTGTGACTGGGAAACTGTCCCATAAGATTGCGTGTTGTATTGTGTCTCCTCACACCTCACTATTCCTCTTCCTCTTAGTCTGTAAAACCAGGGTGGCTCATGGATCCTGTTCCCATGACGTAAGAGACTGCCTGTCTTTCTATTGAGTCTTTTTTTGCATATTTTCCCGTACATTCCATATATAAACAATAAAATAAAACCAGTTCTGCCTTTTTGTGTGGCTCAGTGATTTGCTGCTTTGTTGACACTGTGAACTCTCTCTATAGAAATGTCTTGGTGTTTCGTGGCCCATGGCTCTCCCTCTAGTTCTTCAGACTTTAGTGTCCCTGTTCTCTCTCCATACCATAGATGTCTCTGATCTTCAGCATGGCTGGTCTGTCAGAGGCCCGTCCTCCCTGTGTGCTGCAGAGCTTCGTCAACCACGGTGCCGTGCTGCACAAGGTGTTTGTGGTGGGAGAGGACCACTTCACTGTGGAGAGGCCCTCGCTGAAGAACTTCCCCCCTGGACCCTATGGTTAGTGTGGACACACCCTCACCTCTTTCTCCCTCTTCTTCTCCCTCTCTCGATATTTCTCATTATCATGCTTATACTGTTTTTAATCATCTGTTGCAATATAACTTCTTCCTAATGTCTATGGCGTGTTTTGTGACTCCAGAGAGGAAGACGATCTTCTTCAACAGCCACGAGGTGTCCAAGCCAGAGTCCTGCTCCCACCTCACTGCAGTTAGTACGACCTCCACTCGGACAATCAACTCTGTTCAATTTGATTCACTGGCACTGATTCCTGTACAATTGAATTCAATCTCCTTTACCCTGTTCTACTTGACCCACTGTGTGCAATTGGCCTTGTACTATCCAGGGCCCGTATTCATAATGTGTCTCAAAGTAGTAGTGCTGAGCTAAGATCTTTAATTTGATTTTTTTGTTGTTGATCATAACAATCACATAGACAGGGGGACCTGATCCTAGAACAGTACTCCTACGCTGATACACTTTGTGAATAGGGACCCTGAACAGATGAACTGATCATCTGTCCTGTGGTGTTGTATCTCAGCTGGATGAGAAGGTGTCGAGCCTGCCTCCCCCCAGTGGTGAGGCCATGGTGGCCCTAGTAAGAGAGCTGAGGGCAGAGCTGGGCATGGCTCTGTTCGGGGTGGACGTCATCGTCAGCATCGACACACACACCCTCACTATCATCGACATTAACATCTTCCCAGGTCACTGGGCCATCCTTCATCTCCATTTGTCATTAACAGACACTCTTACCCAGAACGACTTACAGTCATCAAATTCACTTTATTCTGCTATATTTGCTTCCATGTTACTCTTTCACTCTTACTCAATTTCATGTTCTCTTTCTAGCTCTCTCCCTCATCAACCATATCTTTCCGTCCCTCTCTTCCAGGCTATGAGGGAGTGCCTCAATTCTTCTCCTCCCTCCTCAGTCACATTGAGTCAGTATTGGACAACCAGGAACTGGAAGAACCCCAGGCAACATGTCCTCATGCTCCCTCGACTCCCCAGGCTGACCTCTGACCTGGGTTCACCGTTGACCCTTGACCCTGACCTGGCTCATCTTCTCTGATACATACTGTACAGAAAGCTCTTGGAAGTAGGAGACCTAATTGACAACGGTTGCCTTTAAATAAATCTCAAAATATGGATCTAAGTCACCTCTCCTTGCAGACACATACAGTACCAGTCAAAAGTTTGGACACACCTACTCATTCAAGGGTTTTTCTTTCTTTCTATCTTTTTTTATTGAAGACATAAATATGAAATAACAGATATGGAATCATGTAATCAAAAAAGTGTTTAACAAATCAAAATATATTTGATATTCTTCAAAGTAGCCACCCTTTGCCTTGATGACAGCTTTGCACACTCTTGGTATTCTCTCAACCAGCTTCATGAGGTAGTCACCTGGAATGCATTTCAATTAACAGGTGTGCCTTGTCAAAAGTACATTTGTGGAATTTCTTTCCTTCTTAATGTGTTTGAGCCAATCAGTTGTGTTGTGACAAGGTAGGGGTGGTATACAGAAGATACCCCTATTTGGTAAAAGACCAAGTCCATATTATGGCAAGAACAGCACAAATAAGCAAAGAGAAAACGACAGTCCATCATTACTTTAAGACATGAAGGTCAGTCAATACAGACATTTTCAAGAACTTTGAAAGTTTCTTCAAGTGCAGACTCAATAAGCATCAAGCGCTATGATGAGACTGGCTCTCACCAGGGCCGCCACAGAAAAGTAAGACCCAGAGTAACCTCTGCTGCAAAGGATAAGTTCATTAGAGTTACCAGCCTCAGAAATTGCAGACCAACTAAATTCTTCACAGAGTTCAAGTAACAGACACATCTCAACTTCAACTGTTCAGAGAAGACTGCGTGAATCAGGCCTTCATGGTCGAATTGCTGAAAAGAAACCAATACTAAAGTACACCAATAATAAGAAGAGACTTGCTTGGGCCAAGAAACACAAGCAATGAACATAAGACTGCTGTAAATCTGTCTGTTGGTCCGATGAGTCCAAATTTGAGATTTTTGGTTCCAACGCTCTGTCTTTGTGAGACGCAGAGTAGGTGAACGGATTATCTCCGCATGTGTGGTTCCCGCCGTGAAGCATGGAGGAGGAGGTGTGATGGTGCTTTGCTGGTGACACTGTCAGTGATTTATTTAGAATTCAAGGCACACTTAACCGGCATGACTACCACACCATTCTGCAGCGATACACCACCACATCTGGCTTTCACTTAGTGGGACTATAATTTGTTTTTCAACAGGACAATGACCCAGCACACACCTCCAGGCTGTGTAAGAGCTATTTGACCAAGAAGGAGAGTGATGGAGTGCTGCACCAGATGACCTGGCCTCCACAATCATTCAACCTTAACCCATTTGAGATGGTTTGGGATGAGTGAAGGAAAAGCAGCCAAGTGCTCAGCAAATGTGAGAACTCCTTCAAGACTGTTGGAAAAGCATTCCAGGTGAAGCTGGTTGAGAGAATGGCAAGAGTGTGCAAAGCTGTCATCAAGGCAAAGCGTGGCTACTTTAAAGAATCTAAAATATAACACTTTTTTGGTTACTACATGATTCCATATGTGTTATTTCATTGTTTTGATGTTTTCATTATTATTATACAATGTAGAAAATAGTAAGAATAAAGAAAAACCCTTGAATGAGTAGGTGTGTCTAAACTTTTGACTGGCACCGTAGGTGTCAGGATTTTGTATGAATAGATAAGAGACTGTGATCAGTCAATGAAGACAACCAACCACTACTCTTATAGAAGTAACAATGATTGAAAAATATCATACACTGTGATTTTATTGATTGACATTTAGCATTTAAGACACAGCAGGCACAGATGCAGGACTCTGATTGGGCCAGTACAATTACAAATGTTGACCTCCACTAATTGGTCCTTTACATCCCACAACCCTTTTCTGATGAAATACATTTGGTAAATATATTTCTAAATGTTGAAATGGTATACATTCTTGAGTAAATCTCACAACATGTAGCGAGTAGCCTGTTTGATTCCTTACATGGTGTTGATGTGTTTTATATTAGTTTTATATGCGTCCCAACAGTTACCAGTGTTACATAATTAAGCAATAAGGCCCGAGGGGGTGTGGTATATGGCCATTATACAACGGCTAAGGGCTGTTCTTATGCACGACGCAACCCAAAGTGCCTGGATACAGCCCGTAGTATATTGGCCATACACCACAACCCCCCAATGTGCCTTATTGCTATTATAAACTGGTTACCAACGTAATTTGAGCAGTAAAAATAAACGTTTTGTCATACCTGTGGCATACGATCTGATATACCACGGCTGTCAGCCAATCAGCATTCAGGGCCCGAACCACCCAGTTTATAGTTGTAAATCAATGTTCGATAAAAAAAGTAGTGTTTACATTTAAAAGTCAATTCATGATGCATTTTAATTACATAAGTACATTTACAGAGAATCGTTGTAATGAGTTTCCTCCTCTTCCTCCGAAGAGGAGAGGCGAAACGGATCAGAGGACCAATACGCGGCGTGGTAATTTTCCATGGTACTTTTTTAATGCTTTAAGGTACACATGAACAAACTAACAAAACAAGAAAATGTGAAACTCAAAACAGTCCTATCTGGTGCACCCACAGAGACAGGAACAATCACCCACAAACACAGTGAAACCCAGGCCACCTAAGTATGATTCTCAATCAGAGACAACTAATGACACCTGCCTCTGATTGAGAACCATACTAGGCCGAAACATAGAAATTCCCAAAACCTAGACAAACAAACACAGACTGCCCACCCAACTCACGCCCTGACCATACTAACTAAATACAAAAACACAGAAAATAAAGGTCAGAACGTGACAGTACCCCCCCCCAAAGGTGCGGACTCCGGCCGCAAAACCTTGACCTATAGGGGAGGGTCTGGGTGGGCGTCTGTCCGCGGTGGCGGTTCTGGCGCGGGACGCGGACCCCACTTCACCATTGTTTTTGTCCGCCTCATTTTCCGCCTCCGTGGCTTTCTCACCATGGCAACCCCTCTCAATGACCCCACTGGACAGAGGGGCAGGGGCTCTGGCGCCTCTGGGCTGAGGGGCTCTGGCGCCTCTGGGCTGAGGGGCTCTGGCGCCTCTGGGCTGAGGGGCTCTGGCGCCTCTGGGCTGAGGGGCTCTGGCGCCTCTGGGCTGAGGGGCTCTGGCGCCTCTGGGCTGAGGGGCTCGGCGGCGCCTCTGGGCTGAGGGGCTCGGGCAGCTGAGGGGCTCTGGCGCCGGACAGGCGGGACGCTCCGGCAGCGGCGCGGACAGGCGGGACGCTCCGGCAGCGGCGCCGGACAGGCGGGACGCTCCGGCAGCGGCGCAGGACAGGCGGGACGCTCCGGCAGCGGCGCAGGACAGGCGGGAACGCTCCGGCAGCGGCGCAGGACAGGCGGGACGCTCCGGCAGCGCGCGCAGGACAGGCGGGACGCTCCGGCAGCGGCGGAGACAGGCGGGACGCTGGTGCGTGGAGCCGGCAGCGGCGCCGGACAGGCGGGACGCTCCAGCAGCGGCGCCGGACAGGCGGGACGCTCCGGCAGCGGCGCCGGATGGGCGGGACGCTCCGGCAGCGGCGCCGGACAGGCGGGAGCACCTGCAGAGAGGAGACAGAGAGACAGCCTGGTGCGTGGAGCTGCTACAGGAGGCAGCGGCGCGGACAGGCGGGACGCTCCAGCAGCGGCGCCGGACAGGCGGGAGGCTCCGGCAGCGGCGCCGGACAGGCGGGACGCTCCGGCAACGGGGCGCAGAACGGGCGGGACGCTCCGGCAGCGGCGCCGGACAGGCGGGAGCACCTGCAGAGAGGAGACAGAGAGACAGCCTGGTGCGTGGAGCTGCTACAGGAGGCAGCGGCGCCGGACAGGCGGGACGCTCCAGCAGCGGCGCCGGACAGGCGGGAGGCTCCGGCAGCGGCGCCGGACAGGCGGGCGGCTCCGGACAGGCGGGAGGCTCCGGCAGCGGCGCCGGACAGGCGGGAGGCTCCGGCAGCGGCGCCGGACAGGCGGGAGGCTCCGGCAGCGGCACCGGACAGGCGGGACGCTCCGGCAGCGGCGCCGGACAGGCGGGAGCACCTGCAGGGAGGAGACTGAGAGACAGCCTGGTGCGTGGGGCTGCCACAGGAACTACCAGGCTGAGAGACTTTCAGGAGGCTTGGTGTTAGGAGGAGCCTGAAAGACCGGGCTGTGGGGGAGCACTGGAGCTCTGGTGCGCAACCTGGCACCACTTCCCCAGGCTGGACAACTACTGAGCCCGGACCCTCCAGAGTGCAGGCACAGGTTGAACCGGGCTGTGGGTAAGCACGGGAGATCTAGTGCTTACTACACGCACCTCTCCCCTAGGCTCCACTCCCACAGTTGCCCGGTACGAGCGGAGCGCAGGCAGAGGACGCACTGCACCCTCCCAGCGCCCCGGAGACACAGCACGCAGAGCCGGCGCAGGATAACCTGGACCAAGACTGCGTACCGGCGACCAGACCCGCTGAGCAGGCACCATACGCCCTGGCTCAATGCCCACACTCGCATGGCACTCTCGGGGGCTGCCCTATAGCGCACCGGGCTATGGACACGCACTGGCGACACCGTGCGCTCAACCGCATAACACGGTGCCTGACCAGTAATGCGCTGCTTATCATAAGCACGAGGAGTGAGCTCAGGTCTGCTACCTGGCTTAGTACCACACCCGTGTGCCCCCAAAAAAAAATTTGGGGCTGCCTCTCGTACCTGTCGCACTGCCGTGCTGGCTCCTCATATTGCCGCCGCTCAGCTTTCGCTGCCTCCAGCTCTGCTTTGGGGCTGCGATTTTCCCAGCCCGTGCCCAGGGTCCCTCTCCGTTCAGTATCTGCTCCCATGTCCAGGAGTCCTGTGATGGTGGCCTCTGTTGTTGATGCTGCTGCTGCTGTCGTCGCTGTCCTTTACCACGCCGCTTGGTCCGATTTTGGTGGGTGATTCTGAAATGAGTTTCCTCCTCTTCCTCCGAAGAGGAGAGGCGAAACGGATCAGAGGACCAATACGCGGCGTGGTAATTTTCCATGGTACTTTTTTAATGCTTTAAGGTACACATGAACAAACTAACAAAACAAGAAAATGTGAAACTCAAAACAGTCCTATCTGGTGCACCCACAGAGACAGGAACAATCACCCACAAACACACAGTGAAACCCAGGCCACCTAAGTATGATTCTCAATCAGAGACAACTAATGACACCTGCCTCTGATTGAGAACCATACTAGGCCGAAACATAGAAATTCCCAAAACCTAGACAAACAAACATAGACTGCCCACCCAACTCACGCCCTGACCATACTAACTAAATACAAAAACACAGAAAATAAAGGTCAGAACGTGACAATCGTCATCATATATTTTGCTTTAATATGTACATTTTTATAACTTTATTGGTTTGAATAAGTTTTCTTCTTCTTGTATTGCAGTTATTGTTATTCCTCCACATGTTATTAACCATGCAACTTATATTGATTTAACATGTTTCCTAATATTTCTTATTCAAACATGGCTGCGTAACAGTGGAGATCCCAAACTATGAAAAAGGATGACGGTGAACATCAATATCTTGCCAACTTAAAAAAAAGTTTTAGAACTGTCATTGTTTATTAGGACCACATACCAGAGATGTCTTAGTGATGTCACTCCCCTCGCTAGACTTCCTTGGCTGGTTAAGATAGGAGTGCAAAGTTGGGAGAAGAGCTGGGGTGCCACCCTGGCCATAGAAATATAATTACTAGAACGGACATTTCCATTCATTCTATTTCTATGACTCTTGACCACCTTGGTGACCCGAACTGCAAAAATTTTAAAATAAACTTCAGGAACAATCATGCTCTTCTTATTATAGAACATTATGTTATGACACACTGTACATCAATACTAAAGAGGTTTCTGTGGTCACACACCATCTCTTTCTGAGGGAAGATCTCAATTACATACTCCTCACGTCCTCATCTCCTTCTCAAAACCCATTGGATGAGAAAGACAGACGCTCTCCTCTCTGACCTTCTCCTCCAATGGGTTTTGAGAAGGAGGTGAGGAGAGAATACGCGAGGAGTATGCAATGGAGATTGTCCCTGAGTGTCACCCCAGTTCTTAATTAACAGTCTGATATTAACAGTGCATTAGCCAGAATCCTCACATTTTGTTCATATACACATGGAAATCAATCACAGAAATCAATATGTCAATATTATAAATAACAGTGTAAGTTAATTGTAATAACAGTAATAACAGTGTAATAACAGTGTAAGTTAATTGCTTACATTAATAGTCTTAATGACCATAACAAATCTCACACATAGACTTTTAATTATTGCACAAAATATATACACAAGACATACCGTAAAGGAGATGTCTTTCCCACTTAACGACCTTGTATCATGAGATGTAGACTAACGATAGCTTTACATGTGCAAGGTTGTACATCTTGCCTACTAAACAATCTTTGATAATGGCAGCACACAGAAAGACACATCTAAAGAGCTTGTAATCTCTGAATGCAGGGATGGGGAGAAGTGTACTTGTTTGTTTTTACTCAAATGCAACTACTTACAGAACTACATCCCATCAAAAGCATTATGATTATACTATGTTACTAAGCATGTTAGTTGTGTGTGTTTCTGTGTGTGATAGCATGAGAGAGAGTGCTGCACTGGGTCGTTATCTGTCTGTCTTGTGTTGTGTGTGTGTGTGTGTGTGTGTGTGTGTGTGTGTGTGTGTGTGTGTGTGTGTGTGTGTGTGTGTGTGTGTGTGTGTGTGTGTGTGTGTGTGTGTGTGTGTGTGTGTGTGTGTGTAATTTAGAACTTAACGACCCCTGTGAAGCTCCCGAAGCTCTGCAGCCACTTTTCGCAGCTCTGCCTCAATCTCCAGAAGCTCCTGTAGGCACACAGAACAGATCAGAAAGTGTGTTACACACACACACACACACACACACACACACACACACACACACACACACACACACACACACACACACACATAGTCAATTAGCAATTACAGTATCAGCTTTACATACTCAGCCGTGCTAAATCCTGTTGACTCTCGCCCACTTACTTCTCCTTCATCCTGCTCAACATCCTCCTTTTTATCCTCATCTTCCTCTTCCCAATCCTCATTGTTTTCAACCTCATCTGCCTCATCTGCTTCTTCATCATCGTCATCGTCCCTGTTCCTCTCCTTTTCAAACTGACGTGTCGACTCATCACTTGCTTTCTCCATCACTCTCTTCTGCTGAGGATCCTTAACCTCCTCACTCTCTCCCGCTTTCACCTTCTCCAATTCCTTGCGAATCTCTCTCTCCTTCTCACGCTCATTGTCCACTTTCGCCTCATCCCCGGCAGTTTCTCTCTTCTCCTCCTCTTTTCTCTCCTCCTCCTCCTCTTGCACACGTTTCATCTTTTTGAGGAGCTCCGCTAGTTCCTCCTGTTTTTCCTCCCTCTCTTTCTCCTTCTCCACGTTCTTCTTGCTGTCCTGTTCCTCCAGCAGCTCCTTGAGCTCCCGCTCCACCTTCTCTTTCTCCACCAGCAGCTCCACCTCGTTGTTGTTCCTCTCCTTGCTGCGTTTCCTCTCTACAATCTCAAGAATATCTCGCTGCTCTTTCTCTCCCTTTTTCTGCTCCTCCCCCTCATCCTTGTTCCTCTCCTCCTCTGCTTCTGACCCACTATGGAGCTCTTTCTCCTTCACCGACTCATACCTTTTCTTCTTCAGCTCCTTGAGCAGCTCCTCAAGCTCCCTGTCCTCTTTTTCCTCCTCTCCTATCTTCCTTAGCTCCTTTGAGAAGAGCTCCTCCAGCTCCTTCGCGTTCTCTTCCTCATCCCCCCTTTTCTCCTCCAGTCTGGGCTCTTCTCTCATCTCCTTATTCGTTCTGTCCTTCATCTCCACCTTCTCCTCCTCTACCCCTTCTGCCTTCATCTCTTTCTCTCTCAGTTCTTCTTTCTCAGTGTCCTTCTGGTCATCATTCTGCTCCTCCTCCTCCCTCCTCTCTCTGTCCCTCTCTCCCTCAGCCTGGTTCTCCTCATTTCGCTTTTTCTCCCTCCCATAGTCTCTCTCTCTTTCCCTCTCTGTAAGAATAAAATAAATTGAGGTGGTTAGTTACTGTACAATTTAAAGCATATTACAGCAAGTTCAACAAAACATGTTTAGGAAGATTTTTATCTTGATTTCCATGTATAATTAATTACCTGACTGAAACCAACATAGCATAGCAAAGTTATTGCAACAATTAGACTGTTTCTCTCAATAAGTCAGTATGTTATGATATTCCATATTACTGTGATGATTACACCATTGGCAGGGCTACTTCCAGAAATGGGCTGGTCCATCTGAAGGCCAATGGGCATTTCTAATTTGGGGGTTTTGCGACAAATTATAATTCAAAGAAAAAAATTGACAGGTGTGTTAGAAATACTCAGACTAATTTCTGATCCCAGTCTGGACACCCTGGGTACTTCAGTAGTAAAGTATTAGCTAATAACTGTAGTCAGACTTACCCTCCTGGGCCAGCTCCTGCAGCTCCCTCAGGAGACCCTGGTGCCTGTGGACAGCATCATCTGCACAACAGAACACAACACTGGTTGCTCAACACTGACCATGTCCATCTTATCAGACTAGACATAATCATACCTGTCCGCCTCAGTGACAGGTGTTGCCATGACTATTTGTAATGGAAGATTGATTAAATTGATTAAATATTGAACCACATTATAGTCAAATGTAGCAAGATGAAATAAAGGGTATTCCTCACGTACAGTAATCAGTGTCATGATTCCATTGCCATGATAAACTAAATCTCAATTTTGACGCATTAAAATTATAGTGAATATAACCACTGTGTGGTCTAGTGCATATGTGCAGCTGAAGGAGGTTATGTCAGATAAGAGAAATAAATAGGAGTTGTCACCAGTTTTCAGTTTGTCACAGCCAGGATGTGGCACACCGCCACTACTATTCAGGGAGTCCTGAATACAGTCAGCAACCTGAGGGCATGAGCACGCACACGCACACACACACACACACACACACACACACACACACACACACACACACACACACACACACACACACACACACACACACACACACACACACACACACACACACACAATTATCAGTTACCGTGTCAATATCAATTACACACAATATGTTAGCAGTGTTATAATACACTCAAAATAAACATCATAGAGATAACACAAATGCTTTGTCTCTGACCTTTCCAACCTGTAGAGAGGAGGATAGAGGCAGGCATCCCACTAGAGAGAGAGAGAGAGAGAGAGAGAGAGAGAGAGAGAGAGTGAGAGTAGAGAGAGAGTAGAGAGGGAGATACAAATGTAGTCTTTCCAAATAATTGTATATTGTGTCTGCTGAATGTTCGTTTTTTTTCTCTTGCTTTGTTTGCTCTTTTACACATTGTGTCTATCTCTGATAACATATGTAGCCTTAGAAATAAGGTTCATGAGGCCTCCCAAGAGGTGCAGCGGTCTAAGGCACTGCATCGCAGTGCTTGAGGCGTCACTACAGATCCGGGTTCAATTCTGTGTCTCAGCTAGCCGTGACTGAGAAACCCATGAGGCGGCGCACAATTGGACCAGCGTTGTCTGGGTTAGGGGAGGGTTTGGCCAGCAGGGATGTCCTTGTCTCATCGTGCTCTAGCGACTCCTGTGGCGGGCCGTGCACAGGCCCACTGACACGGTCGCCAGTTGTACGGTGTTTCCTCCGACACATTGGTGTGGCTGGTTTCCGTGTTAAGTGAGCAGTGTGTCAAGAAGCAGTGGCGGCTTGGCAGGGTTGTGTTTCTGGGGACGCATGGCTCTCGACCTTCGCCTCTACCGTGTCAATACGGGAGTTGCAGCGATAGGACAAGACTATAACTACCAGTTGGGGAGAAAATGGGGTAAAAAGTTCCCAAAAATTAATAATTAAAAATAAATAAGTTTCATGAAATCAATAACTTGCTAAAATCAGATAACATCATACATTAGCCATTTCAGAGACTCGATAAAATAATTCCTTTGATGAAACAGCAGTAGCAAGATAAAGATATAGCATCTATAGAAGAGACAGGAATGCTTATGGGGGAGGTGTTGCTGTATATATATATTCAGATCCATATCCCTGCAATGCTTAGAGAATATCTCATGTCAAATGTTATTTAAGTGTTGTGGTTACAGGTTCACCTTCATCTAAAGCTTATTATTTTGGGGTGTTATTATAGGCCACCATGTGCTAACAGTCAGTATCTAAATAATGTGTGTGAAATGCTTGATAGTGTATGTGATGTAAACAGAGAGGTCTACTTTCTTGGGGACCTGAATATTGACTGGTTTTCATTAATCTGTCCTCTCAAGAGGAAGCTTTTCACTGTAACCAGTGCGTGTAATCTGGTTCAGGTTATTAATCAACCTACCAGGGTGTTTACAAACACTACATGAACAAGATCATCCACATGTATCGATCACATTTTTACTAATACTGTAGAACTTTGTTCTAAAGCTGTATCTGTACCCATTGTATGCAATGATCACAGTATAGTGGCTATATCCAGGAAAGCCAAAGTTCCAAAAGCTGGGCCTAAAATATTGTTTATGAGATCACACAAATGATTTTGCTGTGACTCTTATGTGGATGATGTTAAACATATTTGTTGGTCTGATGTGATAAATAAGGAGCATCCAGGTGCTGCAATTGAGGATTTTATGAAATTGCTCCTTCCAATTACTGATGAACCTGTTAAGAAACTGACTGTTAGAACTGTTAAGGCTCCATGGATTGACGAGGAATTGAAAAACTGTATGGTTGAAAGAGTTGGGGCAAAAGGAGTGGCTAATAAGTCTGGCTTCACATCCGACTCGCTGAAACCATTTGATGTTGACAATTATAATATTTGAATGATTAGTTAATTGGCAAAGTGGGCCAACTTATGCAGGAAATGCTTACAGCGAACTGTGAGCCACCGTATTCATTCATAAAAATACAAATAATGAAAGAAAATCATTGCAAGTTTGTATTTTGTAAAGTTAATGTGGGAGAGGAGGAAAAATTATTGTTATGATTCAATAATGACAACCCTCCTGGCATTGAACACTTATATAGATGGAAAGCTACTAAAGATGGTAGCTGACTCTATAGCCGCTCCTATCTGTCATATCTTTAATCTGAGCCTTGAGGAAAGTGTTTGTCCTCAGGCCTGGAGGGATGCCAAATTCATTCCATTACCCAAGAGTGGTAAAGCGGCCTTTACTGGTTCAAACACTAGACCTATCAACTTGCTGCCCAGCCTGGTCTCTTAGACTAGACGTAACATAGTAAACGTAAATCTGGGACACTCAGATTAGTATAATATGTGACGTTATATAAAACAGATAATTACTTCAGTAGGGTGGTTGGTTTTGAGTTCAAATCTCATCATCTACAACTTTAGCAATTTAGCTAATTAGCAAATACTCTACTACTTTTTAGCTACTTTGCAACTACTTATCATTTTAGCTAACCCTTCCCCTAATCTTAACCCTTTTAGCTAACCCTTTCCCTAACCTTTACCCTAAGCCTTTAACCTAACTTTTAAACTTAAACTTAACCCTAACCTGAACCCTAACCTAGCAAACATTAGCCAGCTAGATAACGTTAGCCACCTAGCTAGAATTCGTAACATATCATATGTTTTGCAAAGTCATAACATATGGTAAGTTTTGATCATTCATAACATATTGTACGTTTTGCAAATTCGTAACATATAATACAAATTGTAATTCATAACATATCAAACGAAATGGGAGATGGACATACACAAATGAATACATAGCATACGATTGTAACTTATCAAACTAAATGGAGTGTCACTGATTTACATACAGAATAATATGAAATGCTCTGAGACCAGGTTGTGCTGCCTGCTCTTAGCAAACTGTTGGAAGAAATTGTGTTTGGCCAAACAGAATGCTATTTCTCTGTAAAGAAATTAACAACAGACTTTCAGAATTCTTAGAAAGGGCACCAAACATGACCTGCACTAACACAAATGACTGATGATTGGTTGAAAGAAACTGATAATACCAAGCTTGTGGAAGGCGTAATGTTAGATTTCAGTGAAGCCTTTGAGTATGTGGACACCTGCTCGCCGAACAGCTCATTACAAAATCATTGGCATTCATATGGAGTTGGTACCCCCTTTGTTGCTATAACTGCCTCCACTCTTCTGGGAAGGCTTTCCACTAGATGTTGGAACATTGCTGCGAGCACTTGCTTCCATTCAGCCACAAGATCATTAGTGAGGTTGGGCACTGATGTTGGGCAATTAGACCTGGCTCGCAGTCGGTGTTCCAATTCATCCCAAAGTTGTTCGATGGCGTTGAGATCAGGGCTCTGTGCAGGCCAACCAAGTTCTTCCACACCAATCTCGACAAAGCATTTCTGTATGGACCTTGCTTTGTGCACAGGGGCATTGTCATGCTGAAACAGGAAAGGTCTTTCCCAAAACTGTTGCCACAAAGTTGGAATTGCAGAATCGTCTAGAATTGTATGCTGTAGTGTTAAGATTTCCCTTCACTGGAACTAAGGGGCCTAGCTTTAACCATGAAATATTCCATTATTCCTCCTCCACCAAACTCTATGCATTGGGGCACTTTGGAACTCAGTAGTGAGTGTTGCAATCGAGGACAGACAATTTTTACGGGCTGCGCTCTTCAGCACGCTGTAGTCCCATTCTGTAAGCTTGTGTGGCTTACCACTTCACGCCTGAGCCATTGTGGCTCCTAGAAATTCCCACTTCACAATAACAGCATTTACAGGTGACCGGTGTAGCTCGAGCAGGGCATAAATCTGACTAATTTAATTGTTGGAAAGGTGGCATCCTATGACGACGCCAGATCGAACATCACTGACCTCTTCAGTAAGGCCATTCTACTGCAAATATTTGTCTATGGAGATTGCATGGCTGTGTGCTCGATTTTAAACACCTGTCAGCAACAGGCATTGCTGAAATAGCCGAATCCACTAATTTGAAGGGGTGTCCACATACTTTTGTATATATCGTGTATTATTGACGATAACCTGATGTTGAAAAAATTTATGTGTTATGGCTTTTCCACCTCTGCCATACTGTGGATTCAGAGCTATCTATATAATAGAACTCAAAGGGATTTCTTTAATGGACACTTCTCTAATGTCAAACATGTAAAGTGTGGTGTATTGCAGGGCAGCACTGTAGGCCCTCAACTCTTTTCTATTTTGACCAATGACCTGCCACTGGTATTTAAAAAAGCATGTGTGTCCATGTAGGTTGATGATTCAACCATATACATGTCAGCAACCACAGCTAAGGAAGTCACTGAAACCATTAACAGAGGCTTGAAGTCAGATTTGGAATGGGTGGCCAGCAGGGGTAAAAGTAAGGCGATACGGTCCGGTATGGTAGTGGGGGTATGCCTACTGGTAAAACGTGAGCCTATCACAATTAATACAACATTCCCACCGAAAATATAGGCTATTACACCATTATTTAACATTACTACATGTCAGCCGCATGAGAAACTTTGTGAATTGACTGGAAACCGGGTGGCATTCGCTCCAAATTGTGTTGGGGTTTAAGGAGAACACACATTTTTCAAGGTGGAGATGAGTGGCCGAGACAGAGATGCATTTGGACAACAGTGGATGCATCAATTCAGGCTACACGTGTAGGCCTAAGGACAATCACAGAATTGCATTACACTATATATAGGTGTTTTGTAACAGTCTCTTTCCATTCATAAAATTGCAGGTGCACAGTGCACTGTTGGGGTTTGGATGCTGAATGTGCGTGGGTAGCCTACAGGAGTGCCTTTGTTAAGTGATAGGAGTGCCTTTGTTAAATATCATGACTGGTCGATTTTATGCCACATTAAAACGCATAGGCAATGCGTCCATAAGGCTAATTAAATGCACCAATTTGTAAGTCGCTCTGGATAAGAGCGTCTGCTAAATGACTTAAATGTAAATGTAAATGTAAATAGCCAAAATTATATATCCTTGTCAGCAATGCAGAATTAAATCAAAATCATAACATTTTTGTAGTATAAAAAAAATGCATGCGCGCACGTGGGTGTCCCGTACCGTAAGAAATGTAGTCTTCTTTGACCCCTGGTGGCCCGTAATAAATTGGTCCTGAACATCTCTCAAACAAAGAGCATTGTATTTTGTACAAATCATTTCCTAAATTCTAGACCCGTCACGACTTCCACCGAAGTCGGTCACTCCCCTTGTTCGGGCGGTGTTCGGCGGTCGACTTCACTGACCTTCTAGCCATCGCTGATCCATTTTCATTTTCCATTGGTTTTGTCTTGTCTTCCTTCACACCTGGTTCCAATCCCATCAATTACATGTTGTGTATTTAACCCTCTGTTCCCCCTCATGTCCTTGTAGGAGATTGTTTGATTGTATGTTATGTGCAAGTTATGTTTTGGTGTGCGACGGGTTTTGTACCCACTTTTATTATTTTGGTTTTCAGAGTTTTGTGAGCACTTATTAAACGACTCCGTTTATACCATGTTTGTTCTCCTGCGCCTGACTTCCCTCCCACCAACACACACCCATTACAAGACCTCAGCTGAATCTGGTAATAAATGGTGTGCCTTTTGAACAAGTTGAGGAGACTACATTTACTTGGCATTACCTTAGATTGTAAATGATCATGGTAAAAACATATAGTTTAAATGGTTGTAAAGATGAGGAGAGATCTGTCCATAATAAAGAAAGGTGCTGCTTTTTTGACACCACGCCCACAAAGCAAGTCCTGCAGGCTCTAGTTTTATCTTATCTTGATTATTGTCCAGTCATATGGTCAAGTGCTGCAAAGAAAAACACAGTTAGGCTGGTCCAGAACAGAGCGACACTTCTTGCTCTTCATTGTAATCAGAGGGCTAATATTAATACTATGCATGCCAGTCTCGCTTGTCTAAGAGTTGAGGAAAGACCGACTGCATCACTTCTTGTTTTTTATAAGAAACATTCATGTGTTGGAAATTCCAAATGGTTTGCATAGGCAACTTACACACAGCACTGACACACACACTTACTCCACCAGACATGCCACCAGGGGTCTTTTCACTGTCCCCAGGTCCAGAACAAATTCAAGAAAACAGTTATCTATTATCTATGCATAGTCACTTTACCCCTACCTACATGTACATATTACCTCAATTACCGCGACTAACCTGTACCCCCGCACATTGACTTGGTACCGATACCCATTGTATATAATAGCCTCATTATAGTTATTTTATTGTGTCTCTTATTTTTTTATTTTAGTTTGAGTAAATCATTTTTCTTCACTATTATTTTTCTTAATTGCATTGTTGGTTAAGGGCTTGTAAGTAAGCATTTCACGGTAAGGTCTACCTGTTGTATTCGGCGCATGTGACAAAAAAAACATTTGATTTGATTCGATTTTTATTATACAGAGTCATGAGTGCATGGAGCTCCCTTCCATCTCATATAGCGCAAATGGACAGCAAACCTGCTTTCAACAACCAATTAAAGCAACACCTCCCGGCACAACGCCTCTCCCCCATGTGACCTACTTGTTGTGTGTATGTACTGACATGTACGTGTAACTAATAGATGCACACACACACTACATGCTCATGTTTTTAAATGTATGTAAATTGTAAAGTATTGTAAGTCTGTGATGTCTTGTTCGTTAAGTGTCGGACCCCAGTATGATTAACTGTCGCCATTGGCGTCGGCTAATGGGGATCCTAATAAATCAAATCAAAAACACACACATAGTGAGGTGATTGAACACTGCCAGGAAATAAAAGCAAAGTAATTGAATTGTTCGGCCTAAAAGTAGCAGGGTCTATTTTTAAGGCCAAGACAGTCACATGTCAAGCAGCTAACAGGACAGGATCTTATAATCCTCCCTCAACAAGGAAGTGGAAATGTCCATGTTATTAGTTAACAGCCTCACATGGCATCTAATGAATTTTACACAAGTGCTAAACGACTCTGAGTCATATCCCCTGACATATCTCATTAAGGTTATTGAGAATGGAGGTCAATGGTAGGCCTTAATTCAAAGGTACGTGCGAACAACCGGGGCTGCAGGTTGCGTGGGAGAGAGCGCGTGTTATGCTTCCACCTAAACTGGGACACAGGTCCTATAAAGCTGCAATCACATGTTGATTGGCTTGGCAGACCTCCCTTCACCCTCTTTATTCACAAGGCAATTGGCACGGAGACTGGGGTCTGTCTGTATGTTCACATGCACATTGGTGATTGTAACGCCTCTAAACATTTCACTATACACAGACCATTACCCTTAAGCTCAGTTATATTTTTATACAACACTGTTATATAATACATGTACAGAGCCCCCCACACACACAACATTACATCTTTACTCCCAAAACACTCCCTGAAAGGCCCCGACACCGATGCAAAACTGGTCACATCAAACTATGGTGATGGGGTCATAGTTTGTATATTCAAACAGTACATGGTTGTAACACCGCGCGCATTATTAATAGGTTTAACAGTTACAGGAGCGTACGTGCCCTGCTTTCATCGCGTCTTGCACGACAACATCATTTCATTTTAGGTTGGCTGATGTAGAAATACCCTTAATTTATGATGTAATTCTTACATAAGGCTATTTCCAATACACATGTATTAAATAACAATCAATATGTAGTCACAATGCCCGGGGAAAATGTATAGCTAACGGACAGATTTTGTGACGGACTGGATAAGGTGCGCTCTAAACAAATTATGTAACAAGTCTATCTTGATCCTAAATCTTAAAAGCTAAGATATATTCTACCAATTGACCTTTTTGTACTTTTCTCCTCTTGGTTTAATTGTCGCACAATCCATTATCCCCTCCGTTTTATTGATAAGCTATATTATAAAAATGGAAACATCCTCTAAATAACAAACATTCCGCTTAACTGCAATCAATAGCCCACAATCACACGTTCTGGCTAATGTCCCAAGCAAAGCTATAACTAAAAAAGGCTGTTAGAACAGGCAGGCTATGGATTCGGCTAACGTAAGCGTTATCTAACACTGGATACGCTCATACATTGATTGATCAGCAGCCTCACAAATGAAACACGGATTTTCCTTACCTCCACTTAAGGTCCAAAACAACGCCGTGAAAAGAAAAACTCCCATAGGATCTGAATATAAAGGCCTTAAAGAGAAGGAAATAACCTTGAAAGAATAATACCGCGACCTTATTCTCAAGTCGAGCGAGCAAGGACTAAAAAGCTGATTGGCCCTTTGAGCCAAGCCTACGCGCCTGGTAAATGCAAGAGGACAGGTCGGGAGAGTGATGCCCCGTCAACGCATAACAACTAACGTGGTGATAACGAGAGGCTTGCTTGCTCGCTCCAAGCTGAGTTGACCACATCTGACCGGAGGTAACGCCAACTCCCTGCTGTTCAATCTCTGAATCTCATGCCTCATGCTGTAGGCATGCATGCTTTATGTAAAGAGGGGGAACGGAGATTAAAACATGTCATTTGACAAGTAGTGTACATTTCCATGATGTGTTATTATAGGAGTGTCTAGCACAATTGATTACACATTTAGAGTTGATGACAAGTAATGCCCAGTCTAATGGGCACAGCATTTTGTCCACATCTTTGCCAGTGTTTTCTGGCTATTGGAGGGGCACGTTACACATCTGGGCTTCATTACCAATTCTATTCTAATCCATTTCCCAGCATTAAGGATAGGAACACAGTAATTACAGCTCTGTTTGGAGCCTCTTCACCCAGTAATCCCAGTGTGCTAGTACTTCGAGGCAGTAGGTGTGAAGGACCCTGTGATCTCACTCCTGAATGATTAGCCCCTGATAGAGCAATCTGTTCAGCCACAGGCTCAGCACTGCACCTATGTGGGGCATAAACAGGGGCCCAATGAATAAAACCACCACTGAAATACTTATTTGCCGTAATATGCTGTTTCTGAGTATATAATAAGAGTCTAGATTTGTTAGAGCGGAATTGTGTTCTCTGAAGGTAGCCCACTGTGTGGTTGCAGATCTGGAATTCTTTAATGATCAACACGAGCGGTGAGAAAACATTATGACCTTTTAATTTAATGCAGTTTTAATCTTTTGCGGACCAAAATAGGACAGTTTATGATAGTGTCATCGTGACACACATTCACAAACAGTATGACGTTAATATATTTACATGGCAGAGGCAGAGCTACACAGAATAAGTCAACTTGTAGATGCAAAGGTTTCAGTTGTTCTCTTGATGTACAGTTGAAGTCGGAAGTTTACATACACTTAGGTTGGAGTCATTAAAACTCATTTTTTCAACCACTCCACAAATGTCTTGTTAACAAACTATAGTTTTGGCAAGTTGGTTAGGACATCTACTTTGTACATGACACAAGTCATTTTTCCAACAATTGTTTACAAACAGATTATTTCACTTATCATTCACTGTATCACAATTCCAGTGGGTCAGAAGTTTACATACACTATGTTGACTGTGCCTTTAAACAGCTTGGAAAATTCCAGAAAATTATGTCATGGCTTTAGAAGCTTCTGATGAATGATGTCAATTAGCCTGAGTCAATTGGAGGTGGACCCTTGGATGTATTTCAAGGCCCACCTTCAAACTCAGTGCCTCTTTGCTTGACATCATGGGAAAATCAAAAGAAATCAGCTAAGACCTCAGAAAATAAAAAAATGTAGACATCCACAAGTCTGGTTCATCCTTGGGAGCAATTTCCAAATGCCTGAAGGTACCACGTTCATCTGTACAAACAATAGTACGCAAGTATAAACACCATGCAGCCGTCATACAGCTCAGGAAGGAGACGTGTTCTGTCTCCTAGAGATGAATGTACTTTGGTGCGAAAAGTGCAAATCAATTCCAAAACAACAGCAAAGGACCTTGTGAAGATGCTGGAGGAAACAGGTACAAAAGTATCTATATCCACAGTAAAACAGGTCCTATATCAACATAACCTGAAAGGCCGCTAAGCAAGGAAGAAGCCACTGCTCCAAAACCGTCATAAAACAAGCCAGACAACAGTTTGCAGCTGCACATGTGGACAAAGATCGTACTTTTTAAAGAAATGTTCTCTGGTCTGATGAAACAAAAATAGAACTGTTTGGCCATAATGACCATCGTTATGTTTGGAGGAAAAAGGGGGAGGCTACTGTTAGTGTTGCATCAATTGAATCTGGTATCAGGACAAGTAGAACACAATCTAACAGGAAGTGACTTGCTTTCCTTTTCCAAACACAACCAATCAAAATGCTACACTTATTCACCAGGTCACACACACACTCCTCACATGTGCAAACACTAATAGCTTAACTGAACACTAACCAATCACTGCTTTACTGTAGTATAGGCCTATAAATAGGTCAAAGGTCAGATTACCTGTTTTGAACAATGGATGTCAACAATGGACAGAGAGCAAGAGGAGTAGGAGGGACAGGAAGAGGAAGAAGAGGACTAGGGCAAAGAAGAGAAGGAAGGAGAGCCATCTCTGATGAGATTAGGGCAACACTTGTTGATCATGTGATCAACCACGGTTTGACCATGAGAGAGGCTGGACTGAGAGTCCAGCCCAACTTGAGTCGATTTACAGTGGCGTCCATAATTCGAACCTTCAGAAATAAGAACAGGTATGCAACTATCTAATGACTATTTTAGCATTACAGTAATGTACTGTAAAATACATATGACTGCATAGTATTGCATAAACATTTGTAACTCTAGTCTAAGCCATCCATTTACTGCACTGCATTGAATGAATGAGGTTGGTTATCATGCTGTACTACATTTTGTTGTACATTGTTTACAGTTCCTATGCTGAACACATACTGTGTTTGAATTCTGTACAGAGTGGAAAGGCAAAGACATCATGGAGGACGAGGACGCTTGTTTACAGATGTAAAAGAGACTGCAATTATAAATATGGTTTTGGCCAACAATGTAATTGAGATTTGAGAAATAAGAGAGCATATCTTGAATAATGACACCATATTTACCAACATCAATGCTGTCAGCCTGTCGACCATACAACGCATCCTCCAACGGCACCACCGAGTGACGATGAAACAACTTTACAAGGTGCCATTTGAGAGAAACTCTGACAGAGTCAAGAATATGCGACATGACTTTGTAGAGGTATGTATGCAACACTACTTCCAGTACCTCAGACATACCATATTTCCTCATCTGTATATTCTTTTGTCTTTTACAGAGAGTATTGGAGCTGGATGCCCATGAAATTCGCCATGAATTTATTTATGTGGATGAGGTTGGCTTCAACCTCACCAAAACCAGGCACCGCGGAAGAAATGTAATAGGACAGAGGGCAATTACCAATGTCCCTGGACAGCGTGGGGATAATATAACTATGTGTGCTGCCATCACTCAAAACGGGGTCCTCCATCACAATGCCACACTGGGTCCGTACACTATGCTCACTTTTTTGGATGCAATTTACACAATGCTTGTCCCTGATCCAGATCAGGAGCCTGCTAGATTTGTGGTTTTATGGGCCAATATTAGTTTTCACCAGGCTGTTCTGGTCCAAAACTGGTTTGCCATCCATCCACAATGTTGTATAGTTTTGTACCTACCCCCATATTCACCTTTTCTAAATCCCATAGAGGAATTCTTCTCAGCCTGGTGATGGAAAGTATATGATTGCCAATCCTATGCCCGCATGCCGCTTCTCCAGGCAATGGAGGACGCATGTGGGGACATAGAGGTTGCCTCTGTCCAAGGTTGGATAAGCCATGCTAGGAGATACTTCCCTCGATGTTTGGCAAGAGAAAACGTATCATGTGATGTGGACAAAGTATTGTGGCCAGACCCAGGCCGGAGAAGAGATGAAGCGTAGCTTAGCACTGGTGACTGCCCCCCGGGACCCCACACACACAATTGTGTTCTTTACTGTATTCTAAAGAATATACTTTTGTTGTATGCTACTGTATACAACAGTAATGTTTGGCCTAATAAATATTTTCTGTTTCTACATTGCATTGGTGTTTACAGTGTACTTGTTACCCCTCTCAGCAGATTACTTTCACTGTAGAATATTGTATTGAAATGTAGATATACGCCTATGAAAGACCAAAGAGCTTCAGATTTAGAACAACAGTGTTTACATGGTATATCCAAAAATGTACTATTATGAAAGTAGTGTTTGCCATTTGATGCAAATGCTTCATTCTGACATGTGTTTATGTCATTTTGAATGCAGTGTTACATTTTGAAGGAGATGCGAGGCATTTTGCATGTGCAGTTTTGAAAATTGTGTGTAGAGATTTGAAAAAAAGGAGACAGTTTTGAAAACGTGTGTAAGCAGTTGGAAAAAACTGTAAGTAAGCAATAAATGGTAAATGCAATTTTCGTATATACGGGTTCAATGTGTCACCACGCAGGGTTAACAGAGAACTAACTAGAAGTAAATATACAGCTGTTCTTATACTGTGATAGACGTAGTTCCAACTCGTCTGTTGGCCTATCACAGTAGAGGCTGATCGTGGTTTAGACTTGCTCAGCCTATCGTAGGCGCTCAGGCTGGTCCCCGCCTCTTGATGCTTCTTGGAGTCCTCCCTCCATCGATGTATAGATTCTTACTGTTCTGGTATCACACTCTAGTTGCTGCAACTACTCCGTTCCTGTTATCTTGTCATTGTGTTATTCTTGTCATTGTGTTACTGTATTTCTCCACGTCAGTTAAACCTCGTGATGAGCCTCCCCTCCCTGTACCCGCCTATCTATAGTTTTGCAACATACAGTAGTCACACCACGTTGCTCAGTTCTTGTCACACACACACACACACACACACACACACAAAGCAGCTGTTATCTACAGTTTTGCAACATACAGCAGTCACACCATGTTGCTCAGTTCTTGACACACACACACACACACACACACACACACACACACACACACACACACACACAAAGCAGCTGCTGTTCAAACAATTCAATCTTACGTAATATGGTAGCGGGTTATAGAGCATAGACATAAATCCTCACACTAGCAAGCCGAAGAACACCATCCCAACGTGAAGCACGGGGGTGGCAGCATCATATTGTGGGGGTGCTTTGCTGCAGGAGGGACTGGTGCCCTTCACAAAATAGATGGCACCATGAGGAAGGGAAATTATGTGGCTATATTGAAGCAACAGCTCAAGACATCAGTCAGGAAGTTAAAGCTTGGTCGCAAATGGGTCTTCCAAATGGACAATGACCCTAAGCATTCTTCCAAAGTGGTGGCAAAAGAGTTTAAGGACAACAAAGTCAAGGTATTGGAGTGGCCATCACAAAGCCCTGACCTCAATCCTATAGAACATTTGTGGGCAGAACTGAAAAAGTGTGTGCGAGCAAGGAGGCCTACAAACCTGACTCAGTTACACCAGCTCTGTTAGGAGGAAATGGGCCAAAATTCACCCAACTTATTGTGGGAAGCTTGTGGAAGGCTACCTGAAACGTTTGACCCAAGTTAAACAATTTACAGGCAATGCTACCAAATACTAATAGAGTATGTCAACTTCTGACCCACTGGGAATGTGATGAAAGAAATAAAAGCTGAAATAAAATCATTCTGCTATTATTCTGACATTTCACATTCTTAAAATAAAATGGTGATCCTAACTTACCTAAAACAGGCAATTTTGACTAGGATTAAATGTCAGGAACTGTGAAAAATTGAGTTTAAATGTATTTGTGTAAGGTGTATGTAAACTTCCGACTTCAACTGTAGATGGAAAGGCTTCAGTTGTTCTGTTGATGTAAGAGTGTTGGTGCATGATGTCATCTGGGCTTTGGGACAGGGCGGGGCATGCGATTGGGCTGGTTCGGTCCGATGTATTTCAAAATCACCTCCATCCCCGGACAGGGCTGCGAGGCACAAGGCACACACACTGTCCCTTTCTGAAAATGGACATGTGAAAAATCTGCCGTTTCCAGCTACAACAGTCATTTACAACATTAACAATGTCTACACTGTATTTCTGATCAATTTGATGTCATTTTAAATAAAAATAAAAAATGCTTTTCTTTCAAAAACGAGGACATTTCTAAGTGACCCCAAACTTTTGAACAGTAGTGTATATGTAAATATATGGCTATGATGTGTACAAATGTCAAAATACACTGTACAGTGCAACTCAAAGCATAAGCTATGCATCTATCCAGCCACATTGAGTGTATGCAGAGAGCCAGAGAGGAGCACTGACCTATAGTGGAGCTCCAGGGAGGAGATCTCCTTCTGCAGGGACAGGAACTCCTCCGGCATCTGAGAGCTCTCCTCCCCAGTCTCATCTGCAGTCACAACAAACATCTCCACCTGGACAGACACAAGCAGAGGATGAGGACACAAGGGTACTTTAACACCACACATCAAATACGGTGGACGACTTGGTCCTTGGTTGATTCTAAAATATTTGGCTTTGTTTCCCGTTACCTTGTTGAAGTGATGTACTCTGTAAAGGCCCCAAGTCTCTCTGCCTGTGTCCGTCTCAGCCCTGTAACATGGGCTACTGCACACAGGCCTACAATGGGAAAATCGGACCATTCATCTCTAATAAAAACACATATACACTTGTATGTTACACTGGGTTGTCAGCAAATCAAACCGAATACACAGAAAGTGCCTCACATGACAGGAAGGTCCTTCCAGTTAACAGCATGGTCCATAAAATAACCTAGAAGAGAAAAGGAAACTTTGTTGATACAGCAACAACTGCACACTAGTATATCGCTGCTAGTCATTCTGGTTTTTCCATGGCATGTCCATTCCCACCCACACAGGTGACCTTACCCCACAACCTCCCCATCGTAGCCTAACTCATGGCCTCACCTGCTACGCCCATCTCCCCCGTGCCAGCCAGGTTGAGGTCATGGAAGCAGGTGGGGTCCAGAGAGTACACCTGAGACCTGTGGGCATGAGGCTGGATTTCACAACCCTCCTGTATGTATGAGTGAGGAAGATTGAGAGAGAGCCAGAGAAGGAAAGAGAAAAAGAAAGAGAGAACGTGTCAGTTTGGAGAAATGTTACTTGTGAAAACTGGCTCAAAACTAGGTACACACATCTCTGAATGCCTCACTCTCTTTTTCCAGTTTGAATATTGTTATGCATGCATGTCTGCCGTGCATACTGTAGTGTAAATGAAGGATAGAGTCAGATACTCACAAATACAGCCCCCTTCAGCATGTCTGGCACAACCATTGGTATAAACCCCTGAGAGAGAAGGAAAAAAACAGATTTGCTTTCAAAGTAGGGAGACATTTATTCATCACTGCTACAGTTGTTATGATGTATATAGTGCTGTTTCAATTCTGTGTTTTTTATGACCATTTTCATTATTTTATTTCACATAGTCCTGCATGTTGGTATTCAAAAATGTCTCCTTATAGTTAAAGGTCTAGTAAGGTGTGTATTCTCACCACATTGGGGTGTGTGGTGTTGGGCAGCCTCAGGGCTCAGCCATAGTGTTCTCGGGGGTAAAGCTGGCTCAGCCGGTGGCGGATCTCCCGATCGTCCTTCGTAGCCTCCTTGAACTCAGGAATCTGAAGAAGATAATGGTTTACTTACTCCACAAGGGTATTCTTTCTATTCAGCCTTGATGTTAAGTGAAAATACCATAAGGTCACAGCAGGCAAGACAGAACATACAGTACATTAGCTAGGGCTTTCTTGTTATTCTGATCCTGTGAAGAGAAGGAAAATGCTGATCACAATAAGCCCACAAAATAATATCTCATCATAACATGAAAACAATGTTTCGAGGCACAGTTATTGGCATCATTGTCAATATATCAACTGACCACAAGAGCCCGAACTCTGTGATTATCACTTTCTTCTGCTCCTCCAGCTGTGAGATTTCCTCAAGCACCACCTCAAGTTGCTGCCAAACACACACTTGCAACACACACTTGCATCAGAAACACACCACTGACGTAGGCCTATAGAGACCAGGCAATGTGATTGATACAAATGCAGCAGCCTACACTGCCACATCCAGGGAGGCTGTATTCATATGAATGTACTTCAAATGACAGACAGAGCATATGAAAGCACAGAGGCAATCTCTCTTGCACATCAAAGACATTTCAATGACTTGATGGTCAAGAGAGCATGCAAAGCGCATGTAACTAGGCTGCATCTACAGTATTCAACATGGTGTGGTGAGATGGGATATACAGAAACGCTTACAATCTCCCTGACATCTTCTCCCCGTAGATCCCCTTTCCGAGTCTCCACATTGGCAATGACTTTGTCACTTTCCTCGCGGACATGTTCGTACAGACAACTTCGCATCTCATGTGTGGAGCGGCTGGGGGTAAATACTTTCGTTCCCTGCCTTGTAAAGCGTCTTGAAATCGGTTTTAAGACGTTCTATGTGCAAAGCCGGGTAACCATGCCAATGCAAGTCGCCATGTTTCAATGCGGAAGTAGGTTGGTAAATAGAGGCGGAACTAAATGAGACAGCCAATGAAATGACGGGACCTGAAAATTAAATGAGCAAAATCTGTAACAAATGTATTGTTTAGAAAGTAGAATATCGCATATCGCATAAATTTGCTTTAGTTATCAAATAAGGCGCACGAGTCCAAAACAAAACGTCACATCCGTGAACCGGTTCAAAGGCTAGCCAATGAGACTAGCTGAACTATTGCATTGCGGTAATGCAGTTGGGACAGGGGGAAAAGTGAATTGTGCGGCCGACAATAGTCAGGCAGGTCCTGGGACAATACAACCAGTTTTTCATATTTTTAACAACTGTAATGCGTTTGAGTTGTTTGTATTTCTTGCCATGATTTACTGATTCCCCGGATAAGACAGAAAGGGGTGCTTTGGCTGCATTCAGCAGTTGCTAACTAACGTTAGCTAGCCGCAGCTGGTTCTGAGAACCATGAGCCGTGCTGCACCCCACACTGGAGGCCGTACTCATTCAGACCAGGACAGGCGGATCGGAGGGTGGGACACACGGATGGCAACTGTCAGCTTCCCTTCTTGACTGACTACAGACAATCGGGCTTAAAGGTGAAGCTACTAACTGTCTGGCCCCTGGTGACATACACACAATCGGAGCCCAGGACAGGACCACCAAGTAGGGTAGTCTCCCTTTAATCAAGGTAAAGTCAACAACATTGTTGTCATTTTGTGTCACTATTCCTGAATGTACCCTGTTGATTTTCTCAATAAGAAAGAGGACTTGGGAATGTTGCCTTTGAGAGCTAATTACTCTTAAATAGATTACTAAGATCGAACTACATCAAATCATAATTATAACTGACCACCATCTTGTGTATCTGGCTCCTTGAGACAGAAATAATGTGTTTTGTTGTTAAAGATTCCTGATATTCCCATGTATATTATGTCAACGCTTGACTATCTTCAGATGAGTGCAGTCCGTGGAGGAACGAATACCTGGCGGCCACAGCCCTGGCAGGATGGGGACAGTGGGGGCGGGGAGCCCCTCTCGGACAGCGACTCCGAAGAAGAGGACTTTCCCGACGACAGCACCACTCCTTTAGGAGACTACGTCACACATGGTCCGGTGGAATGGGAACATCCAAATGAATGCATCACTCATGTGCTGCCTATATCATAAGTCTCTTTCTATCTCCTCACTCTTTACTTCTTCTCTCCGTCAGGGTTGAAGCAGCTACTGGATGCTCAGCAGCTGTGTGACGTCACTCTGTTAGTGGAGGGGAAGAGGTTTATGTGTCACAGGTAGGGTCAATGATCTTCTCTCAATTCTAGTGTACCATAGACATCCAGACAGTGCATGTTGCTACACACAAAGGAATATGTGACACATACTCAGATGCCTGCTGCCGTTTCAGTACTCCAGTGTCCTGCAGTTCATTGTAGTTACACCCTATCTCACCCTTATGTGAATGACGTCGTGCTTCTGCCTCTCTTCAGAGTCCTCTTGGCAGCCGTCAGCCCGTATTTCCGTGCCATGTTCACTAGCCCGTTGGTGGAGTCCCGTCTCACTGAGATCCGATTGGAGGAGGTGACGCCTTCAGTCATGGAGACTGTCATCCAGTTCGTCTACACTGGGGAGGCAGGACTCTGCTTGGACACGGCCGAAGACCTGTTTGTGGCGGCCAATCGGCTTCAAGTAATGCCCCTGCAGGACCTGTGCTCTAGGTAACTATATAGTCCGTGCTGCCTGACACAGATAGGTTGTCTTTTCCCCGGTCCAGAATGCTGCTGATACTCTTAAGCCTGTGCAGTTCAGTAACTGACAGAGTTTTGATAGCATTTTTAAAAGCCATCTTTTATTGTCTGGTTTTCCATCCTCAAACATCTGTGTGTGTCCATAGGTTCCTGTTTGAACACCTGTCTGTGGACAACTGCCTGGGTATGTACTCTCTGGCCCGCTCCCACCACGACCAGCTGCTCCTGAGGGCCTCTCTGAGGCTGGTGGCCCAGCACTTCCCCCGCGTGGCCCGCCAAAAGGACTTCCTCCTGTTGGACCCAGGCACCCTGGGCAGCCTGCTGGGATCTGACCGCCTGGGCGTAGACTCTGAGGCAGAGGTGTACGACGCGGCACGCCGCTGGGCCGAGCACCGGCCCCTGGACCGTTACAGCCACATGCCGGCCCTGCTCCACCACCTCCGCCCCGGCCTGCTGTCCCTGGAGGAGAGCCGGCGGCTGAGCCAGGAGCTGGGCTCTGCGGCAGCCGGGGAGGGCCTGGGAGGCCCACTGAGGCCCCGGGAAGGCATGTTCGAGAAGAAGATTGTGTGTGTGGACCTGAAGCCGCGGGAGGACGAGTCGCTGAACGAGAGGGACTTCACTGTGGACTGCTTCGACCCACGTACAGGGAAATGGGAGAAGCTGGCTGCCCTGGGCTCTCTGCTGTGCCCAGGTTGCACGGCCATCGGGGGGCGGCTGTTCGTAGCGGGGGGCATCCTGCGGGGGGGCACGGTGTCCACGGAGGTCCATGAGTATGACTCTGTGTTGGATCGCTGGCAGGAGCGGTTGCCCATGGTGCAGCCCCGGGCCATGCTGGGTCTGCTGGGCTGTGGGGAGTCACTCTACGCCCTGGGGGGCTGCAACAGAGGAGCCATGCTGGACTCCTGTGAGATCCTGGACCTGGCCACTCTTCAGTGGGGCCCTGGGCCCCGTCTGCCCCTGCCGCTGCGCTCCTTTGCCTGTGCCGCCCTGCGCGGCCGCATTTACCTTCTGGGCGGCACCACGCTGGAGCAGAACCGGGCTGTGGTGCACGCTGGCGTGCTAATCTATCACACCCTGACTGACTCATGGACCCGTGTGGGACTGGACTCTGGCGCCACCTGCCTGGCAGGAGGGGTGGCGGTGCGGGGAGGGGTCTGTGCCATCGGAGGCTACATGAGGGACGCCACAAAGTTTATAGATGGAAACTACACCCATCTGGAACCTCTGGACGCCACAGGGCGGGTGCTGTTCTTCAGGGAGGGCCGGGGCTCAGGGGTAGAGCGGGAGGTGACTGGGGCGGTGGTGGCAGAGAGGAGCGGGGGGAGCGACCGAGCCCCTAGTCCGGTGGTTTTCCCAGGGCTGCCGAGGCGGATCGCTGCCGGAGGCGTGGCCAGGTGGAAACGCAGGATATACGTGCTGGGCGGGGAGAACGGCTCTCGTTTCTATGACAGTGTGTACTGTTGGAAGCCTGGCTGGCGCAGCTGGGTCCAGAGACGGGAGAAACTACCCGGAGACACGGGGGGAGTCAGCCAGTTCGGCTGTACCACCCTCAAGTTCCCCAAGAAACACATCCTGTCCCGACTGAGACTGGCTCGGGAGGACCGCAATCCTGATGATGACTAGCCACAGCAGGACTAATGAGCTGTGGCTAAGACCAGCATTCATGGGGTTTCAATAATGAAATGAAATGTTATTAATTTTTAACACTTGAGACAGTGGGGGGGAAGGGACTCGCGTCTGAATGTAACCACCGTTTGCCACAAAAATGCTCAAGTCCTTCTCAAAAATGATTTGAATGCATTTAAATGGTTTGAAAATTGTTTGCCTGTTGAACACACATCCTCAGCCTTTGCCAATTTATAGGCCTATGCAGCCGTTAAATTCCCATGTTGTGAATGTTTGGCAGGGTTTACATTTGTTTATTGAAATTTGATGAGGTGTTTTCATTTTTTATTTATTTTCTATCCCAAACTTCCTGAAATTCACCAAAGGATCCCACTTTCGTGTAACTTTAGTCTTTCACTATTCAGTGATTCCAGGGTCCCATGTTCATTAGGCACCAAACAGAATAAAATGAGCTGAAACAGGGAAGGACTACCTACCTGGACTTGTCCAATGACCTATACATTCATTTTTGGTTTGCGTTGCAACATGTTTTGTAATTTTTATTTTTATTTTTTTTCTCTAATAAACATGACCTAGATTTTAGTCACTTGTTATTTTTGGTCAGTTTCTCTTCATCGCTATTCACCCTAACACTCCTTCAATCAGATCGTGTTATCATCAGACAGGATAGTGTGGTTTTGTAATCACTATTGCACCCAAGTCTCCACACTCAAACAACTGTGTAATCCATGCTAGAATTTTAAATATTAAGATCTTAATACAATTCATTTCTGAAAATTCTGTTTTTTTTTTGGTTCAGATTACAGACCACATAATTAGATTTAATTTCCAGATGTATGGGTTACTTACTTACCACAAGCAGGCAGATCCTGCAGAATACCTGACACCTTTTGGTTTTTAGATGGGCAAGTTTATTTGGGATTTTAGTTGAGCACGTCCCTTTGCTCCATAGAGCTGTGTGAAGAGTGCAAATGTGTTAGGGAGTGAACGTTGGATTATGGAATGTAACAACAAGGGATCCCCCCAATACCTCATACCCCTTAAGAAAAACACCACCTCACTCATGTAATCTGATTTATGTTTTTGAACTGAAAGACAAATTGATAATTTGATGGCAGTTATTCTATCAAATGATTAAAGGACATATTTGCTTAAGATTTCTGGGATTATTCTCCTGTTTTACAATGTTCCTCTCTGGGCTACGACAACAGGTCCATCGGTCCGTTTGTCATTCTGTCATTTTGTGTATGTTACTAAAAAGAGAAGAAATCATTAACCCAAGTCACATTTAGAATGGACGGTCTCCTAGTCACTCATGCAGACATCTCGTAGTCTCGCTCAACACATTTACAGCAGGGTCTTTGTAGTTGTGTAGCCTTTGGTCAGAGACCAATATGACAGCGGATTTAGTCTTTGTTCTTGCTTTAGGCACATTTTGGGTCACGGTAAACCAAATGTTAACACCTGTAACAATTGAATTAAGTTACCAATATAATAATTTTCACATGGAAGAGAAAATCAATTTTTTTCGACATGTTTACGATAGAAGGTTGGACTGAACTAATGGAGCTTTAATTTTTTTTACTAGAACTAAACCATGTGTATAAGTGAAGAGGCCTGCGTTAATTATTACTGTCATTAATAAACTCCTTGAGTCAGTCTCTTTTCCTGTTGACCAAAGGTCTTACTGACCATCCACTCTGACTATTCTCTCCTCTCCTTCACCTGGCATTTCTCTTATCGAACGTTAGGGAGTGAGCCCTCTATTTAATAGACACTCGTATTATCATTATCCTTTCAGTCTTGGACTGATACCCTTTGGTTTGACATTATTAGGCCCGTTGACGCCGTTCTTCAGTTTTGTTGAGAAATGGAGAACCACACGTCTGAGACCACACCGGCGACGAAGACCATTAATAATCTAGCTGATATCTTGGTCATAATTGGCTACTTCATTCTGGTCATTGGCGTAGGCGTCTGGGTTAGTAGTTACACCTATCTGGATATCTGTCTGTAGCCTACATAGTTGTAAGTTATACATGATTATTTCCATGTATAATTTATCATAATGATGTTATGTCATATTAGGTCATATTCCACTTATTCACATGTACAATAGAGTAGAGGTAAACCATGTCATGAGGTAAACCATCGCCTAGGGCTTACATCCAGTGAATGTCCTGTCTTCCAGTCTATGTTCCGGACCAACCGTGGAACTGTGGGAGGCTACTTTTTGGCAGGACGGACCATGACATGGTGGCCAGTGAGTTCAACTTGACCTTTAACCCCTTTGACAACTCTTGTATTTTAACTAACCCTTTGGGTCTCTTCTTCTGCTAGTTTTAGCTTCCAGTCACCTTTCCTGTCTTGCCCAGTCCCATTGTATACAATACAGCCTGTATGTGTGTTCAAGGACAATTCCACTCAAAAACTGTATTTTGGTATTTGTTTAATTACTCCACTGTTGACACAGACACAGATTTTCCAGAAGCAAAGTGTCACATGCCACATCATGAGGATGTGTTTCTCCTTGAACAGTTCTCCCCTGTGTCTCTCTCTCCAGGTTGGAGCATCACTGTTTGCCAGTAATATTGGTAGTGGTCACTTTGTGGGCCTTGCTGGTACCGGAGCAGCCAGTGGAATTGCTGTGGGGGGTTTTGAGTGGAATGTAAGTATAATTTGCCCCCTTAAAATAAGTTATCACATGTTATTACAGAGTTTTGAGTACAATACACAGTGACAATACCTTGTAATATGTGCTGATCAGGAAATTGAGATTCCTCTGAAATTGGAGCCCTCTTTCTCTACCCAGGCATTGTTTATCGTGCTCCTATTGGGCTGGCTGTTTGTCCCCGTTTACCTCACAGCGGGGGTAAGTTACACAAGACCATTATATGCCAGCTAACATGGCATACTGCAGAGATTTGTGTCCATTTGTCTGAAATTTCTGCATTTCCCGTTGCTTAGGTAATTACAATGCCTCAGTACCTGAAGAAGAGGTTTGGGGGAACCAGGATCAGTCTGTACCTCTCCGTCATTTCTCTGTTCCTCTACATCTTCACCAAAATCTCTGTGAGTCTAGGACAGGGCTCCCCAACCCTGTTCGTGGAGAGCTACCGTCCTGTAGGTTTTTGCTCCAACCCTAATCTAGCACAACTGATTCTAATGATTAGCTGGTTGATAAACTGAATCAGGTTAGTTACAACTGGGGTTGGAGCGAAAACCCAAAGGAGGGTAGCTCTCCAGAAACAAGGTTGGAGAGCCCTGGTCTAGGACAGCACTATGGGGCACTGTTTGTAACATGCTATGAACGTCCCCCACAGTCCTTTATCATGACATTTTCTTCAATATTGATTGTATCTGTGGTATTGCTAAGACTCCTGTATGTTTTATTGAGGTATAAACATACCCGTGGACCAGTCTGACTGTCTCCTCATCTCTCTCTCTCCAGGTGGACATGTTCTCTGGGGCTGTGTTCATACAGCAGGCTCTAGGCTGGAACATCTATGTGGCTGTGATAGCCCTCCTCTCCATCACAGCTCTGTACACAGTCACAGGTAACATCTGTTTGATCAAATTATGCACAAAATGCTTTCATTACATTAAATTACATTGAGGTTTGGACAGGACATATTTTAAGCAAATAGGGCAGGAAAATACATTGAGATGGAACCTTTATTTAACTAGGCAAGTCAGTTAAGAACAAATTCTTATTTTCAATGACGGCCTAGGAACAGTGGGTTAACTACCTGTTCAGGGGCAGAACGACAGATTTGTACCTTGTCAGCTCGGGGATTTGGACTAGTAACCTTTCAGTTACTAGTCCAACCTCTAATCACTAGGCTACCCTGCCGCCCCAGATAAATAGTGATTATATAAGCATTAAAATGATTAGTGAAAAGAAACAAGTTGCAGTTCTTAGGGATAGTAAATTACTGTAAATAATGTATTCCACACTATGCAACATATATTAAATGATTGATGTGACTGATTTTAAGGTTAACCCATGTTATTGTTAGATAAAATACAGTGGACTCTAGAAGGGAGAGATTTCATTAGTACAGAAAGCATATGATATAGTTAGCATTCGTTTTGGCTTCATTTGAATACTAGAAGATTTTTATTCAAATAGTATAAAGTGGACAGGGATATATGACATCTGTGGTGATTCAGGATCATTGATAGGATCAAGATAACCTTAATCAACCTATGTAAGGACTTTAGAAATTGCCACCATAGACATGTTTTTTCCCCCAAAAATCCATGAGTTCAGATAAAGCCAAACAGTGAGACACTTTGTTAATAAAGAGCTACAGACAGATAGGAAAAAGATAGGAAAAAGTGCAGACAGAGGAGCCCTTCCCGCACTGCTGAGACCTTGAAGGTTTGAGAGCAGAGAGGAGAAGGGGGCCAGGAAATAAGCAAGATAGGGGTGACACCGAAATAGTAGCATTGACTGTCTGTGAAATAAGAAAGGAGAGAAAGGGTCACTGTTTAAATAGATAAATATATCTACATTTAAGAACATACAAAGCAGCACAGATAACTCTTAAAGTAGATAAGACACTTGACAGTGAATTGATACAGGATAGACATGAATGGACGCCCAAGGGAGAATTGGACATGTGGAGAATGAAAGGAGAAGAATAGGCTGTCCGCGATTAAAGGGCATGTTTGGAAAAGATGACCCATAGGGAAAAAACAGGGCCTCAGGTATTTTGTCTGTTACTCTCAACCCAAAGAGGGTGTAGGGTCATCTAGAGGTGAATAGATAATCATTGTATTGTGTGTGTGTATCCTAGAGGAGTGTTTCCCAACTCCGAGTTTGGGAAACACTGTCCTAGATGACCTCAGTGGTTTGTTCATTAACTGGGTTATTGTTGTCTTGTCACCTTACCTCTATACACATTTACCTCTATCACTCCAGTATCCCTGTACATGTAAAGATGGTATTGGAACGTATGCTTACTTATTTACGTTATTGTGCATTTCATATTTCTTATTCTACTTTCTTGTGTTTTTTTTCTAGTAATACCATGTTATTGATCATTGCATTGTTGTGTTTTGAGTTGTCAAGAAAGGCATTTCCCTGTACTAGACAAACTTTCAAACTTTTGAAACTTTCAAACGTATTAATCTGTGTCGCTAGGGGGCCTAGCTGCTCTGATGTACACAGACACCGTCCAGACGTTTGTCATCATCGCTGGCGCCTTCAGCCTCACAGGTTTCGGTAAGTTCAGAGTCCTGTGTCCAGAGTGCCACACATTCCATCTTGTTGACTCCACTTGTTACTCAACACATGACGGAGTAACAAGAAATGGAGAAGCTTCTTTATCGGTGCTTAAATGTCCTTTTTGTTTATGCATTCATGTGTATATACAGAGCATTCTGAAAGTATCAGACCCCTTGACTTTGTCCACATTTTGTGACGTTACAGCCTTTTTCTAAAATGGATTAAATAGTTTCCCCCCATTTACATAAGTATTCAGACCCTTTCCTCAGTACTTTGTTGAAGCACATTTGACAGCGAATACAGCCGTGAGTCTTCGTGGGTATGACGCTACAAGCTTGGCACACCTTTATTTTGGGGAGTTTCTCCCATTCTTCTCTGCAGATCCTCTCGAGCTCTGTCAGGTTGGATGGGGAGCGTCGCTGCACAGCTATTTTCAGGTCTCTCCAGAGATGTTCGATCAGGTTCAAGTCCGGGCTCTGGCTGGACAGTCCGAGACCTGTCCCAAAGCCACTCCTGCATTGTCTTGGCTGTGTGCTTAGGGTTGTTGTCTTGTTGGAAGTTGAACCTCCACCCCAGTCTGAGGTCCTAAGTGCTCTGGAACAGGTTTTCATCAAGGATCCGTTTGTAGTTTGTTCGTTCATCTTTCACTTGATCCTGACTAGTCTCCCAGTCCCTGCTGCTGAAAAACATCCCCACAGCATAATGCTGTTACCACCACGCTTCACCATAGGGATGGTGCCAGGTTTACTCCAGACATGATGCTTGGCATTCCGGCCAAAGAGTTCAATCTTGGCTTTATCAGACCAGAGAATCTTGTTTCTCATGGTCTGAGAGTCCTTTAGGTGCCTTTTGGCAAACAGCGAGCTGTCATGTGCCTTTTACTGAGGATTGGCTCAGGTTCTTGGGGACCTTCAATGCTGCAAAAATGTTTTAGCACAGTTCCCCAGATCTGTGCCTCGACACAATCCTGTCTCGGAACTCTACGGACAATTCCATCGACCTCATGGCTTGGTTTATGCACTGTCAACTGTGAGACATTATATAGACCGATGTGTGCCTTTCCAAATTATGTCCAATCAATTGAATTTACCACAGGTGGACTCGTCAAGTTGTAGACACATCTCAAGGATGATCAATGGAAACAGGATGCACCTGAGCTTAATTTCGAGTCTCGTAGCAAAGGGTCTGAATACTTATGTAACTAAGGTATTTCTGTTTTTATTTAATACATTTGCAAAAATGTTTTCGCTTTGTCATTATGGGGTATTGTGTGCAGATTGATGAGGAAAATATTTGATTTAATTAATTTTAGAATAAGGATGTAACTTTACAAAATGTGGAAAAGGGGAAAGGTTCTGAATACTTTCTGAATGCACCGTGTACTAACTGATACCAATGATGTTCAGATGATGTCATGTATTATGGGTACTGTACCTACAAATTAAATTACTGAATTTAGTGTCTCAAAACACTATTTCAGTGGTCCACAATGTGACTTTTAAAATGTGTATTTTGTATTGTCATCTATTGTATCATTGTGAAGTGACACTTTAATAAATGTTTCTAACTCATGACTCAACTGGTTATGTTCAATTAGCTGCCATGTCTAGTGAATCTGTGCACCACTCAGTCACTCCTTCATCCAACCTCCCTCTCTCATCCACACCCACCTTTAGTAAACCACTTCCTTGACCCAGCCTCACTGTAGACCCACTATAGACCTCCCAGTCCACTCCTCTTGACCTCTGCTCCCTATGTGACATTGTGTGTGTGTGTCCCTCTTCCTTTCTCATCCTTTTCCTCAGCCTTTTTTGAGGTGGGGGGCTACAATGCCCTGCTGGAGAAGTACAAGTTAGCACTGCCCTCCACGTACCAGTCCCTGGAGCCCCAGCGCTACAACATCTCCCCCCAGTGCTTCACCCCCCGAGACGATGCCTTCCAGCTGCTCAGGGACCCCGTGACCGGGGACCTGCCCTGGCCGGGGGTCCTCTTTGGCATCGCCATCGTGGGTGGCTGGTATTGGTGCACCGACCAAGTAAATAAGCTCATAGGAACACAGTGGATGGAATTCATATGTGGGTTTATTTCATAGTGCATTTAGTGTAGATGACCCATTCAAAACTGCACATTGCTGACTGCATCTAATTTGACATAATGCTGATGTCCCCTCTGCTCATTCTGTTGCTATGGTGAGAGATACTTAAATTTGATGGATGTGAAACAACATGGATCAGATGGGAAGATTAAATCGTTGGTTGAGTTGATCTGGTATCTTCCCCCATGTCTGTGTGTATAGGTGATCGTGCAGCGCTGCCTGGCGGCACGCAGTCTGACCCATGTAAAGGCGGGCTGCATCATGTGTGGATACCTGAAACTGCTCCCCATGTTCCTTATGGTGTTCCCCGGAATGATCAGCCGCGTGCTCTTCCCAAGTGAGTTCCCAAAAATATGCCATCATAGGATTGACACAGAGTTGAGTGGAGAGTTTCATGAACAGGGAAACTAGCACGCAGCAAAGGACTCTGTAAAAGACAGTTTGCTATACCTCTTTTACCCTGAATATGTGTGTGTGGTGTTCCCTCTCTTTTCCTCCTGTCATTATGGGCTCCATGGTAACAGCCTGTCTTCTCTCTGTTGACAGATGAGGTGGGTTGTGTGGTGCCAGAGGTGTGTAAGCAGGTGTGTGGGACGGAGGTGGGCTGCTCCAACATCGCCTACCCCAAACTGGTGGTCTCTGTCATGCCCAATGGTGAGAAGTCTCTTTCCTCTGCTGAACTAGTCGCTCAGATCTGGGTGACACTTTTACCGTATTACATTTCTTTTTTTTTTTACACACACAATTTGTCTCTCTCCCCCGTCACCTCTCCTCTCCTCCAGGTCTGAGGGGCCTGATGCTGGCGGTCATGCTGGCGGCCCTGATGAGCTCTCTGGCTTCCATCTTCAACAGCAGCAGCACCCTGTTCACCATGGACATCTGGACCCGCTTCAGACCGCAGGCCAGAGAGAGCGAGCTCATGGTCGTTGGCAGGTCTGGGCCTTTTTTCACTTGGTTTACATAGAAAAACTTGGTTTAGGTAGAAAAGTTCAGCTGTCCCAGACCATTAGCTGGAGTAGGTCAATATAACATATGTTCCAATAAAAATGTCTGCCTCTCACTGACTCCGTCTCTCCCTCTCAGAGTGTGGGTCCTCGTCATCGTAGCCGTCAGTATCTGCTGGATCCCTGTGGTCCAGGCGGCCCAGAGCGGTCAGCTGTTTGACTACATCCAATCAGTGACCAGCTACCTGGCCCCGCCTATCGCCTCAGTCTTCTTCCTGGCTGTGTTTGTGAAGAGGGTCAATGAGCAGGTGAGGTCAGAGGGTGTGTTGTGTTCTAGTCACATTGTTGAGAGAGACATAGGGAAAGCATTGGCAATGTAACCTATGAATGTGAGAGAGACATCTGGGCCCGTATTCACAAGGCATCTCAAGGTAGGACTGCCGATCTAGGATCAGCCCCCCCCCCCCGTTCATATAACCTTATTCATTATGATCTGAAATGCCAAACTGATTCTACATCAGCACTCTTACACTGAGACTCTTTGTGGATACAGACATATACCACTGGATGAACATTTCCTTCTGTTTACTTTGGTACTACATTTTTATTTCTTTCAGGGGGCTTTTTGGGGCCTGATGGGGGGCCTAGCTATGGGGCTGTGCCGTATGGTGCCAGAGTTTTGGTTTGGCTCAGGCAGCTGCCTGTTCCCCTCAGACTGCCCCACTCTGGTGTGTGGGGTCCATTACCTCTACTTCGCTGTGCTGCTCTTCTTCTGCACCTCCATCCTGGTGCTGCTTGTCAGCTACTGTACACCGGCCATAGACAACATACATGTGAGTGCTCGTAGGCAGAACAGACAGTGTGCCTCAACATTCTGTTTTATCAAATGCCTGCATCCATTAGATATTAATGCAAGGGGAATTTACTATAAACTCAAGAGATGAATAAACCTATGGTAGTATGCATCTACCCATGTAATGCCCTGTGAGTGATTTCTGATAGAACTGCTCTTCTCCTAGCTCCACCGTCTTGTGTTCAGCCTCCGCCACTCCAAGGAAGAGAGGGATGACCTTGACTGGAAGCAGGAAGTGAAGGGGAGGATAGCACGCAGGGAGGCAGAGGAGAAAAGCAGAGACAAGTCTGAAGACAGCCCAGGTATGAGAGAACATACTTCCACTACAGTCGTACAGATCAAAGCCATGATGCGTTGTTGGTGAATTGGGACTGACTGATCTACGATTAGTTTATTTATTATGTGAGGGGATTTGTAGATTGTCTTGACGCACCTGCAATGTCTAACAAGCCCATCATCTTGTGTTATTTCCTTTGTTAGTGGATGCTGAAGAACCCAAATCAGGCATCTGTCGTCTCATTGGCTGGTTCTGTGGCGTCAGTGGCGCTCAGGTCCCAGAGCTCACAGAGGAGGAGGTTACCGAGGCATCCAAAGAGCTGCCTGACATCAGTGAGAAGCCCTTCTGGAAGCATGTTGTTGATGCTAATGCCCTGGTTATGATGGCCGTGGCAGTCTTCCTCTGGGGTTACTATGCATGAGGGGGCTAGTGACCATTGATGAAGTGCACTTTCGGTCATTCTCACACTTTGTTTAATTCAGAATCTAGTATGTCATTCAATGGACACACATCTTTTCATGAAAAATAAAGTAGTTCTGTGTAGCCCCTTTCTTGTAATATCATCATTATGAAATTGGGTATAACAAATAATCCACTCTCCTGTGCTAAACCTGGACATTAGCACACATCTCTCCCCTCTAGTGGCCATTGCATATATCTAGAGTCATGTGGAGGACAAATGGTTTCCAAATCATTTCTAATCAATAAATAAGCAAAAGTAAATCAATACATGTTCAATAACCCCTACACCAGGGGTGGGCAATTTCAGTCCCCCGGGGCCTGATTGGTGTAAGTTTTGCCCCAGCTAACACACCTGACTCCAATAATCACCTAATCATGATCTTCAGTTTAGAATGCAATTTGATTAAATCAGCTGTGTTTGCTAGAGATGGAGAAAAATAGGAACAATAATCTGGCCCCTGAGGACTGTTTTCCACCCTGTAGCAACTTTTCTATCAAAATAAACATGTCACCAACACAGGTCATCATGCAGAAGGAAATGTCAAGGGTCAAATTCCAGTTTTAATCATTTCTGTTTATTTGAGAAGCACATTACCATTAGCATTGTACAACTGAAACCTACAGTGGTCTCCCCTACCCAGTCAGAGGGGTCAAGTGAACAAAGTTCTCTATACTGTATTTGTCAAGGTTTTGCAGATTTAGGGATTGTGAGCAGGACCAGTGTGGTTAAGGCTGGAAGCTGGTGTAGAGAGCTCTATGGTCCGTGTTTCTTTTCACCCGCATTGACGCAAACGACGGCTTTGGCAAAGACTGCCCTCTGCCGACTAGCAGGTTGGGACTGGGGGTTAGTGGGGAGGGGCTAAAAAATAAGAGGTGGAAGGAGAACAGTCCTAAAAAAAACAGGAAATAACAGCAAACATTCGCTCACACACCAAAAAACTAAAATAATTGATAACAAGCAGTCAAAACTTGTACAAAGTGACATCAAATTGCCTTCTCTTGCCCCACACTGTTAGTCTTATTCATTAAAGGCCCAGTGCAGTCAAAAATGTGATTTGACTGTGTTTTACATACATTTTCACACTATGCGGTTGCAATTATACTGTGCAATTGTGAAAATGCCCTTTTAGTGCAAGAGCGGTTTAAAAACACAGTCTGAAATTTCAGCCCATTTTGATGGGATGGATTTTGGCCTGCCCGGTGACAACGGGTAGTAAATTTGTTAATAGACCAATAAGAAAGAGTTCCAAACCTCTCTGCCAATAACAGCAAGTTTTCCCCTCCCGAGCAGACCAGTCCCATACAATCCTATCAAATTGTTGCTTGAGAAATGGCTCTTTACCAAGATTATATTTTTGTTTCATTTTGACCAGTTTAATTTAACACAATTACAGTAAGGTACTTAATTGTTACCTAGAAATGATTTGATATTGAGATAAAAACAGCTGCATTGGACCTTTAAACTTTCAGTGGCTGGCCCTCTGGTCAGTAAAGTTGGGGTCAGCTCTAGCATTGACAGCATGGCTAGGACACGACTGTCAGTTGACCAATAGGCAGAAACGTTGAGCATCAGGCCCCATGCAGCACCATATCACCAGCATGGGCCCACTCATCATGAGTCCAGTTTTCACATGTACTAACATCCGAGTAGGGAGCTAGTCAACTGCTAAGAACAAGGTGATAACGAGCAGAGAGAGAGCTGACAACACAGGAGAGAACCCCAACCCTTGTCTATAGTTTAGCACCAGGGGGCAGTGGGGTCTAGAGGGAGTAAGAGGGGTGCTGGGGAGGGCCCCTTTACCTCCCGTCCTCCCTCTTAGCGCGGGTCTGCACCAGCTCGCAGGGCTGCAGTACCCAGTTGTTGTCGTGCAGCCCCACACGGCAGCCTGGTGTGTCCTTGTCCGTGCGCCGGCAGCACATCCAATAGGAGCGTCCATAAGGCAGGTCGTGGTGGTAAGGTTTGGGGTGCCAGCGGCAGAGAGACACGTCACCCCGTTCATACTGCCGCTTGCACTGCTTGCAGGGGTCGTCGCGGTACAGCGGGTCCTGGTTCCAGCGCGAGTCGGTGGCGGGCACACCGTACATCTCAATCAGAACCTTGAAGTCGTAGCAGGTGCACTTGAGGGCGGCCAGCGAGCGGGTGGGCAGGTAGCTGAAGATGTTGACCATGATGTGGTCGGGCAGTAGCAGCATGTACTGACGAGGCTCCAGCAGCCGCTGGATCTGGAAGCGGATCTCCAGGAAGTCGTGAGAGACGTGGCGGTAGAGACGGCACAGGGAGGGGTCCGAGCAGTCCTCCACGCCGGCCAGGGGGGGGTCCGGCCAGTCAGCAGCATCCCCAGCAGGATTGTTGTTATTGGTGCAGTCCAAAGAGCACATTCCACTGCTGCTGCCGGTGCCACTGTCCTCGTCAGACCCTCTCTGGGGCTGCAGGAAGAACAGCTGGCCTGGAGGGGGGTCCTCTGGGCCGTCGGTCCCACCGGGCATGGCGAAACACACCGTCTCCTCTTGCACATTTTCTGTGCTGTCCTTGCCATAGAACACACATTGGTCTACAGCACCCGTGACAACCACCTCCACGTGGAAGCCAGTCACCCTCTCCCGGGCCACAGACTTCTTCTCCCCAGAGCCGAGCTCCTGGCTGGGGTCCGGGCTGCTGGAGGCTGGCCGGTCTGTATGGCTCTCCCCATGGGGGTCAGCTTTTGGAGAGCCGGCCAGAAGGAGGCTGGGGTCCCGTGACGTGGGGCTGACCAGCTGGTAGAGATCACAGGTGATCTTCTCGTTGGCCCGGGCCCCCGCCTGGCTCCCTCCTCCCCCACAGCTCATGAACATGCAGCGGGGCCGGCCTGCGGGCTCTGACTGCAAGCCAGGATCTAGGCTGGATACCCGGAAGGCAATCCTCACTTCACCTCGGCCGTGGGTGGGCCCAGAGTCCCCGCTCCGCTCCCTCTCCCTGGGGGAGTCCAGGCCCGACACGGGCCTCAGTGTGTTCTCCAGGAGCTGATGTTGGGACTCAAAGTGGGCTATGGCCTTAGCCACACGCCGCGACTCCTGCTGCTCCTCCTCCAGGACACCGCGTGGGGGGTCAGGGCTCTCTGACAGGAAAACCATGGGGCTGGGGTCGGAGACTGTGCCCTGCAGGAGCGTGTGTTCGGGGTGTTCTGTGGCAGTCTGTCCCTGGGTCACCATGCCCTGCAAGGCCATGGCTGTACGCTGCTCTACCAGGGCCACCATTTCAGCAACAGACAGCAGGTCAATCTCGCTCACTCCCGGGTTGGCCTCTGGGGTGGAGGCTTCTGGGGGCGGGGTGGCGGGGATAATGTTAGTCTGGGCCCGGGCGGGGGGGTCATAGGAGGAGCAGCGCCGCCTGCGCTTGGCCTTAGTGCAGTCCGTGGCCCAGTTCCCTTTCACCTTTATGGCGCTGGGTCGAGGCAGGCCCACCCCACTGAACTGGTGGGCCACGAAGAAGGCAATCTTCTCCTTGGTGTTGCCCGGCTTGATGACGTACCAGGTGTCCAGCAGCACCCTCCCATCCTCCATCTGAGTGGCGCCGGGAGGGGTGGAGGGAGCCTGCAGTGCCGAGGCCGGGTCGGCGTCTGGGGGAGTGTTCTCGGAGCCGGCATCCTCCTCCTCCTGGCCATCCACGCTTCCCCCGACCTCCAGCGACGTGCGCCCCGCAGTGTCAGCCTTGCAGAGGAAGGGGGCTGCCCCACTGCCCCCTGTACCTCTGGGCTTGTTCTGGGAGTAGGTGCCAAAGGGGCGTGGGCACCACAATCGGATGTGGGAGAAGGTGTCTCGGTCCATCACGGGCCGGAGGGAAGCATATCGGCGGCGTCTAGGCTGGGCATCTGCTGTGCACCACGTTACTCATTCTCTCTGTGCGAGACAGCAGGCACCGTCACGGGAAGAGGGCATACAATCTGAAGGGAGAGAGAGCAGTTTTATTACAGGAGCACTATTACAATATTCACCATCATAGGTCATCTAGCCGGGGGCTAGATTTAATCAAATTTTATTCATTTACACATCTTCTAAAAACTTAATTTGAGGGAGAATTTCTTCCCATGCATTCTACATGTTGCATTAGTATTAAGTCCCCAAAATGACCTCATCTAATTGTGACATGCTGATTCAGAAGCCACCACTATGGAAGGTTATTTCAACTCCTAGCCATTCAATACAGCAAGAGCACAGCAAATGACAGGCAAATCAGCTCCTAGCCTCTTGGCGGTTCAGAAACAAAAGGTCACAGTGCACAAGTCAGGAAGACTCATGCTTTCAGACAGCCTCAACAGCTAAACTCAATTAGTCATTACATACGCTCACTGTAATATAAATTCTCTCGCCTTGAAGGTTTTCAATCTAATTAAAGGCTTCCATTTCGGGGCCTTGTGTTGTCTGGGGCAGATGAAAGGAGATATAAAGGAGGGGATGAAGGGAGGAAAATGGATCCCCATCCTGACACTTCAAAGAGGACCTGCCCAATAGGAAGAAAGGAAGGCATATGCCTAACCTATTTTTAGAAGGGGAGAGTAGTGGAGTTGATGTTGAGAGAGTAAAGGACCTTGGCCTCAGCCTGCAGGAAAAGCGTTTACGCAGGGTGCCTGTGCCATTACATGTTACCATGCCAAAAATGAGGCACTGGGCGCTTAAGAGGAACAAGTGGCGCAAGACTGTTTCAAGACATTTAGACCTCTGATGGTGTCTGTTAATATGATTTTGTAATTTTGTATATTTTATGTGTCTGATGCATGTAGGGCTCATCTGTAAAATACACCCTAGTCTCCATATGACGTCCCTATCAAAAAAATAACGTATAAAAATGAAATAAATATTTGTGAGACATGCTGATTCAGAAGCAACCGCTATGGAAGGACTCTCACTGGATCAAATTTCACCTTCTAGCCATTCATTACAGCAAGAGCACAGCAAATGATAGGCAAATCAGCATCTAGGCGGTTCAGAAACCAAGTCACAGTGCACATGATATATATCTATATCAGCAACGGGTGTGGCTGAAATGCCCAAATCCACTAATGTGAAGAGGTTAGAGGTGCCTACACATACACAGGGCCTTCATGAAGAGCTCAGTGACTTTCAACGTGGCACCATCATAGGATGCCACTTTAAAAAAAAAAAAATATCTGCCTTGCTAGAGCTGTTATTGGGAAGTGGAAACGTCTAGGAGCAACAACGGCTCAGCCGCGAAGTAGTAGGCCACACAAGCTCACAGAACGGGACCGCCGAGTGCTGAAGCGCATAAAAATGGACTGGTACTGTTTATACACAGACTACCTACCGGTCAAAGGTTTTAGAATGTTTATATAGAACACCTACCTAGATTTCTTTATTTTTACTATTTTCATCATTGTAGAATAATAGCAAAGACATTAAAACTATGAAATAACACATATGGAACCATGTAGTGACCAAAGAAAGTGTTAAATCAAAAATATTATATACGTTTGAGATTCTTCAAATAGCCACCCTTTGCCTTGATGACAGCTTTGCACACTCTTGGCATTCTCTCAACCAGCTTCACCTGGAATGCTTTTCCAACAGTCTTGAAGGAGTTCCCACATATGCTGAGCACTTGGCTGCTTTTCTTCACTCATCCTAAACCATCTCAATTTAGTTGAGGTCGAGGGATTGTGGAGGCCAGGTCATCTGATGCTGCACTCCATCACTCTCCTTTGTAAAATATCCCTTACACAGCCTGGAGGCGTGTTGGGTCATTGTCCTGTTGAAAAACAAATGATAGTGGGACTAAGTGCAAACCAGATGGGATGGCGTATCGCTGCAGAATGCTGTGGTAGCCATGCTGGTTAAATGTGCCTCGAATTCGAAATAAACCACCAACAGTTTCACCAGTAAAGCACCGCCGAATGCAGAGATCATCCATTCACCCACACCACATCTCACAAAGACACAGCGTTTGGAAACAGAAATCTTCAATTTGGACTCCAGACCAAAAGATACATTTCCACCGGTCTAATGTCCATTGCTCCTGTTTCTTGGCCCAAGCAAGTATCTTCTTCTTAAATGGTGTCCTTTAGTAGTGATTTCTTTGCAGCAATTAGACAATGAAGGCAGTTTGCGCTGTTCTGTGAAGGGAGTAGTACACAGCGTTGTAGGAGATTCAGTTTCTTATTAATTTCTCACATGGAATAGCCTTCATTTCTCAGAACAAGAATAGACTGATGAGTTTCAGAAGAAAGGTCTTTGTTTCTGGCCATTTTGAGCCTGTAATTGAACCCACAAATGCTGATGCTCCAGATACTCAACTGGTCTAAAGGCCAGTTTAATTGCTTCTTTAAAACAGAACAACAGTTTTCAGCTTTGCTAACATAATTGCAAAATGGTTTTCTAATGCTCAATTTGCCTTTTTTTAAATTATAAAAAATTGGATTAGTTAACACAATGTGCCATTGGAACACACAAATGATGGTTGATGATAATGGGCCTCTTTTGCTGAGTTTGCATAGGCGCACAAAAAAAACTTCCCTTTTTTAGGACCCTGTCTTTCAAAGATAATTCGTAAAAATCCAAATAACGCCACATATCTTCATTGTAAAGGGTTTAAACACTACTTCCCATGCTTGTTCAATGAGCCGTCATACTGCTCAGGAAGGAGACGTGTTGTGTCTCCTAGAGATGAACGTACTTCTGCGAAAAATGCAAATCAATCCCAGAACAAAAGCAAAAGGACCTTGTGAAGATGCTGGAGGAACCAGGTACAAAAGTATCTATATCCACAGTAAAACAAGTCCTATATCAACATAACCTGAAAGGCTGCTCAGCAAGGAAGAAGCCAAAACCGCCATAAAAAAGCCAGACTACAGTTTGCAACTGCACATGGAGACAAAGATCGTACTTTTTGGAGAAATGTCCTCTGATCTGATGAAACAAAGATAGAACTGTTTGGCCATAATGACCACCGTTATGTTTGGAAGAAAAAGGGGTAAAAAGACTGAACAAGCCCCACTCTTTCCATCCTGTGATCCCAAACAAGTTGAGACAGACAGCACTAGTATAACACTATAGTTTGGCGACTCTTACCAAGAAAACGTAGGCCGATATCTAGCCTATCTATACTTGTCGCCAGTTGTAGGCATGATAATATGAAATGTGTACCTTCAGCTGAATAGGAATGTCTGACTAGTCTGCTACCCAGGCTGTTTGTGTGTGTGCGTCAGAGGCCAGAACTACTCCTGGGCTGGTTAAGGGCTTTATAATCACACAGCTCCAGCTAAGAGCCTGCAGATTACTCTCTGTATGAAGTACATCCCTGGGCCACCACCCCACCGATAAAAATATTGGATGGCGTAACAGGGACAGTGAGCATCAGTCCATCATTGTGACTAAAACAGGCACTTCCTGAAGCAGTGAGAGAGAGGCAGTGAGTGACAGCCAGTGCATGATTGAATGGCTCTAGTCAGATTCCCTCCATTGACCAGTATCTATTATTCAGAGCCAGCCAGCCAACAGTACTTCAGAAGATGGAAAGATGGAAGAGGGCGGGGGGGTCCACTACCAGTCATCCAGAGGCTGGAGTCAGTAGCTTTAATCCATGCTGTAGTCTTCGTTGTCAATTAATAGGCTATTTGACGGTTTACCCTGTATTTTAATTAGGAAATAAGGTGGCCGATGAACAGGTGATAGTAAAATGCTACGGTGGAAATAGATGGCATGCAGTATGCAGTACTAATGACTGGCCTAGTAGCCTATAGGCTAGCTATTTTACACTTGTCTCCATACCAGGTGTTAAACAAAGCTGAACTCTGCAAGGAGACGCATCATATACAAGATGTTTAAAGACATCTATACTGGCTTAATATCAGGTAATGAGTAGCCTGAATTTATGAGAAAGTCCACATAAAATATGAGGACATGAAACGAGAAGTCCCTTCATTGTATTCAAATGATATCCACGGGCCAAAACATGGCCCAGATGTTGCCGACAACCTGTATCCATGAAGAATTCATACCGACAGATGATAAAACCTCTGCAATGATAATGCCGTTTTAGTTTCTCATTTTAAACAATTCCTGCAAATTAAGGCTGGTTTTAATCTTTTTGCATAATCCACCAAATCCTGTCCATGCCCAGCAGCAGTACAGAAATCGCCGAGTGCCGCGCCAGAGGCTCGTCTCTCACTGGCTCCCCAAGTTGTCCGACCTCTGAACTACACACACCAATGCAGGAGGATTCATTCCTCCATCATGACCTCGCTCAAACAATCCAGAGGCTTTCTGTTGGAGGATATTCAGCAGGCTCAACATCATAACACAATGCTCCCGATTAACCAGGGAATGTATAGAAACAAAACAGTTGTCAATTGGCCACATGACAGCCACAGAATAAAATGTCAATTCTAAAACTTGAGTTTCTATCTGGAGCATTCGAAAACATTGTGCCCACTAAAATACCACTGTTAGAATAGTCTCAGGCATTGAAGGAATGTTCAGCACAACACCATTCCTATTACAGAGAAAATGTCATATTGAAAAGACAACTTAGGCACAGTAAACAGGTAAGGACCTTTCAAACGAAAAAAAAAAAAAAAAAAAAAAATTTCTTCTTCCAATTCCAGGCTGTCCTCAGATAATTCAGACAGGCCCCTCATTCACCTCTAGCACTATACTCCCTCTCAGAGGCTTTGGGAATGGTGGACAATGCAGGGAGGTGATAAATGGCGCTCGCCTTGGCTGCGCCTGCAGGGACAATACAGCAGTAGCCCGGGCAGCAGGTGAGGCTGATGATGCTAGTCTACAAGAACAATGGACTCCACCCATCCCCGATAAAATGAACCCAGAGTGCCTTCGTCAAGAGAAGGTCAGGCAGACAAGTTGGCTATAGAAGTGTTTGGTCTGCCAGCTGTGCTTCTCTGGTAGTGAACAGAACTGCAATGGATATCGATGCACTCCTTTTAAACTATAGCTCATCTGTTTTTTCTTTCCACCGTTTGGCTTCAACCAAAAGAGTTCATCATCCACCCCCTTACTCAAATAGTGTTGGTTGTAAGAGCCAGGACAGTGGTTGCCAAAATGGTGAATTGTTGTTTATTTGTAAACATTGGAATACAAATCCTGTCAGTACAAAACTGATACACAGGCTATTCTGAGAGGATTTTAGGCTGAACCAAGCAGGATCATCAATGGATGTTCCCTGGAACTTAACTATTGAATATTTTTGGCGTCTTCATGCCACAGGCTTTCCATTTCAATACTTCTGATTCTAAAGTACCAAAATAAAGATGTATAGGCCTAGTTCTCAGTTGAATAACAGATACCAGCTCACCAACAACAAAGGTGCTCATTTTGTAGTTTGATTACTTATTTTGTCTTTGAGTAAAGATTAACGCCCACAGATTATTCATTTTTGGTCCGGTCCAGACCGGCCTTTTTTTTATAGCACAAATAGACATCCATGATTGGTTCAGATTTGGTCCAGACTATGTTTCACAAGTTTTTCAGAGCACAACACAAAAAGTTGAGTACAGTATACTTCAGCAGAGTAGAATAGAGTTCAGTTCAGTACACAGTAAAGCACACTAGAGTACACTAATGTACTGTGCTGAACTACTAAAATATTTAAGTGCCTTTGAAAGGGCTATGGAAGTAGGTGCCAGGCGCACAGATTTGTGTCAAGAACTGCAACGCTGCTGGGTTTTTCAAACTCAACAGTTCCCTGCGTGCATTGAAAATGGTCCACCACTCAAAGAACATCCAGCCAACTGTGGGAAACATTGGCCAGCATCCATGTGGAACACTTGACACCTTGTAGAGTCCATGCCCTGACGAATTGAGGCTGTTCTGAGGGCAAATGTGTAAACAGACATCAGTGACTGGTTCAGATTTGGCCCAGTCCAACCAAATTTGGTCTCATTAAAATAGCCAGTGTGTAGAATAATACCCAAATATGCATATTTCTACATTTGTGTGCCTATTTAGGATACAACACCTTATAATATCCATAATGATGCATGTATTTATGTGTAGGACAGATCAGGGACCTATGATGAAATTCTGTTAACGCAATTCTAAATCAACTTCACATACTATAGTTTAATAACCAAAATATATTTTTCAATAACCAAAATATATCAAGGTGTCATAGCTGACACCTCATTGTTTCTGCAGACATTGTTGAATCTTAATTCAGAGTAGATATTTAACAGTATTTGGAAAACGGTCACCTAGCCAATGCTAAATCAAGAAGCTGAAAAAAACTAAATTGACAGAGAAACGTTACTGCACCGAGGAAGTACAGGTGACATGGACTCTAGATATAAACAAAGCGCCTTCAGAAGTGAAAGGCACATCTCCATTAGGTTGTAACTTACAGGTGGTCAGGATGGGTAACCATGATTAGCCAAGGACTAATTATTGGCATGCTCATTGGTGTTCATTCAGTTGCCTAACGCTGATCAAATAGTCAGTTGAAATGTACAAAAATGTCATAATTTTACAAGAATAGGACGAAACAGAAATCCAGCCTGTGTGGTTGAACTATTCTTACAACTACAGTAACGTTAACTAAGTTCACCCCCGGGGTCCATATTAATAAACCAAGTTGGTTAACTAGCTAACTAATGTGTGCTTACGTTAGGTTAGTTATCTGATATAATCACTTATGCTAACTAGCAACTATATGATGTGCAGGCCAAAGAGGTAACGTTAAACACTCATGTTAGCTAGGTCACGTTAGCTAACCAAATTCATTTCTTAGCTGCTAGTTTAGCTTAACGTTAAAAAGTTAACGTTGGCTGGCTATCTAACTAGGCTAAGTTAGCTAGCGCGTTATTACCCAAATGACCAACAACAATATCGTTGTTACATTGATGTTACAAACACTCGCCAAGGCGCGGCTAACTGATAGGCACCAAATAGGCATCAACAGATCGTGTTGACGAAAATAAAACGAGTTAGTCAACTGCATTAAGGGATGTAACGTTGTGTGCTGACTAGCCAAACAGCATTGCAATGGAACCCATATTGTGTGTTGCTGGCTAACGACGTTGACTAGCTTTGACCCGAATTTAAATACAGCTAAGCTTCGCTAAAGTGAAGTAATTCATGTTTCAGTCTTCTTACCTGTAGATCCGCAAGCACTTGACCTGCAACAGTGCTGATGACAGTAACGTTACTAGCAAGCCCCCCGACGGTCGTAGGCCTGTTTTCCTCTCAACAACCGACCGATGAATCAGATTGAGCAAGAATAGGGGTGCAGGTGACTCGGGTTATCTTTTACTTGTCCACGTAAATTAGCTAGCTATCTGGCTGCAGAGTACTTTCCAATATCAACCTAATGTTAATATCGAAGCCTACTGTCCGTTTTTCAATTGTACACAACCTATCTATACTGATCCTGTTTCACACTCTTCCTCGTTCATCTGGCTACCTTTTCAGAGCTGACACAGGCTGACCTTTACGGTATGTTCTCTGAACAACCAAAATAATCGGAGTCGGAACATCGGTGGAGAGGAAGGCCATCTTGTTGACAGGCAGCTGCACAAGGCCCACAGCCAATAGCAAGGCAGAGTCGATGGTGTGCCCATATATGGCATATATGGCCCCACTCACCCCCCTTCTTAGGTCTCACTCCTCCGCATCTCTCTCAATTCAGTTCAATTCAATGGGCTTTATTGGCATGGGAAACATATTGTAATGAAACAGGCAGGGAGCAGGCCTCGAACCCTCGACCTTCTAGCCCGAAGTCCAGCGTGCTATCGACTGTGCCCCAAAAGCATGCTCAAGCGGCAGAATCGATATCTGCACTTATATACCAAGGGTCATTACAATATGTTAACATTGCCAAAGCAAGTGAAGTACATAATATACAAAAGTGAAATAAACAATCAAATGAACAGTAAACATTACACTCACAGAAGTTCAAAAAGATAATAAAAACATTACAAATGTAATATTATGTACAGTGTTGCAACGATGTACAAATGATTAAAGTACAAAAGGGAAAATAAACAAGCATAAATATGGGTTGTATTTACAATGGTGTTTGTTCTTCACTTGTTGGTCGTTTCTTGTGGCAACAGGTCACACATCTTGCTGCTGTGATGGCACACTGTGGTATTTCTCCCCGGTAGATATGGGAGTTTATCAAAATCAGATGTGTTTTCAAATTCTTTGTGGATCTGTGTAATCTGAGGGAAATATGTGTCTCTAATATGGTCATACATTGGGCAGGAGGTTAGGAAGTGCAGCTCAGTTTCCACCTCATTTTGTGGGCAGTGTGCACACAGCCTGTCTTCTCTTGAGAGCCAGGTCTGCCTACGGCAGCCTTCTGAATAGCAGGGCTATGCTCACTGAGTCTGTACATAGACAAAGCTTTCCTTAAGTTTGGGTCAGTCACAGTTGTCAGGTATTCTGCCACTGTGTACTCTCCGTTTAGGGCAAAATAGCATTCTAGTTTGCTCTGTTTTTTTGTTAATTCTTTCCAATGTGTCAAGTAATTATCTTTTTGTTTTTTCATGATTTGGTTGGGTCTAGTTGTGTTGCTATCCTGGGGCTCTGTGGGGTCTGTTTGTGTTTGTGAACAGAGCCCCAGGACCAGCTTGCTTAGGGGACTCTTCTCCAGGTTCATCTCTCTGTAGGTGATGGCTTTGTTATGGAAGGTTTGGGAATTACTTCCTTTTAGGGGGGCGGCAGGGTAGCCTAGTGGTTAGAGCGTTGGACTAGTAACTGGAAGGTTGTAAGCTCAAACCCCCGAGCTGAAAAGGTACATTATTTGGTGTTCTACGTTGTACATGGAGGATGTTTTTGCAGTCTCTCAATTTGGTGATTGTCCCATTTTGTGAATTCTTGGTTGGTGAACGGACCCCAGACCTCACAACCATAAAGGGCAATGGATTCTATAACTGATTCAAGTATTTTTATCCAGATCCTAATTGGTATGTCGGATTTTATGTTCCTTTTGATGACATAGAATGCCCTTCTTGCCTTGTCTCTCAGATCGTTCACAGCTTTGTGGAAGTTACAGTGGGGCAAAAAAGTATTTAGTCAGCCACCAATTGTGCAAGTTCTCCCACTTAAAAAGATGCCAATAACACCAGAGAGAGAGAGAGAGAGAGAGAGAGAGAGAGAGAGAGAGAGAGAGAGAGAGAGAGAGAGAGAGAGAGAGAGAGAGAGAGAGAGAGAGAGAGAGAGAGATGATGCGACACAACCAATATAAGCCAGTTCAGAGAGCAAACAGGTTGTTGAAGGTGGGAAGGAGTAAGTCTGAGAATGGATACTGTAGTACGGTGCATTGTAGACTGTATACTGTACAATGGACAAATTGTATGGCCCTGAACATTGTGCTTTCCATTTATTACGGTTTCTCTCAGTTGCTTTGGTGCATTTTTCACATCATCCCTACCATGTGCAAAATAATAAGTGCATTTCTCAGAACAATTTGTACAAACTGCAATATACAATAGATATGTTTCTAAAGCTAGTCAGTCACTAAACATCCTTAGTACATCTCTCAAAAGTAAATATTCATGCCAATGATCATGTCAGTGTCATCAGAATGATAAGTCATTGAGTCATTGTTCACGAACAAGGTCGTCAAAATGTTTAGGCATGTTGTCAATGTAACTGTGTACTTTGACAGTATTACCTGATGTAAACTTAGGCTACAGTTTGGATGACAGTTACTGAAAATGCACAAGGCTGTACATCTATGGCATATATCAAGTTCAACAGTACTATTTACACATTACTGTATGTGGGTTATTGATTAAAAGAGGCTGGACAATCCAAGGGGCATAAAGGAAAAAAAAAACGAAATTAGAAAGAAACACAGGAAACCACCCCTAAGGCACAACTTTGCCCGCAGCACTGTTGTGCTGTCTCTCCAGACGTTCCTGTCTGTCGGCCCACATATTCTCATCCACATCACACCGGATATTTTCCCTTCCAATGCAACGTGGAAAGAATCTTTTGGAATGCCTTATCCATCCTCTGCAGGCGTCTACTGTGATGTCCTCACATGCTGCATCCATTGCAGCCAGCAGGGTCATCTGTGTGTGTGGCTGACGATTGTACACCTTCCACCTCCGTGCTCCTCAATTAGGTTAAGGAATGGTGAATAAGGTGGGAGGAATTCTATGAGCATCCTCGGGTGGGTCACAAACCATTGCCTTATGATGTTTGATCGATGGAAACTCACATTATCACAAATGACCACATACTTTGGCAAATCCTCTCAAAACAGACCCCTCTCATCATTAGGGATGAGAGCCCTGTAGAGGGTCTCTAAAAAGTTGAGTAGATGCTGGGTGTTGTATGGCCCTATACGGGGGATATGGGTTAGGACACCATGCTCTGAAATAGCAGCACACATGGATGGATATTTCCTCCCCGTTGGCCTGGCAAATCCACAGTAGCTCTGTGACCGATGATATTCCGACCCCGCATTCTGCATCTGGTCAGGTTGAAGCCAGCCTCATCCACGTATACAAAGTTGTGAGATGGTTAACTTGATTCCAACATTTTTCAGAAACATTTTGTTTTCTGATGTTGCATTTCTTTGGGTTTCTCATTTGCTTTTGATGCTGCATTTTGGAATATGCAATTGATGTATTGAGTCGCTGAATTGACACCTTCTCTATTGTTTTGGTATTGTGAGTTATTGAAGAGCTGTATAGAGTTAATTTGAGTTCAACGTTTCAATTAATCTCTCTGCACTGTTTGGAGCCCAGCTGTATGATTGGTTCATGTTGTAGAGTTTTTTTTTTGGTCTGTTTTAAAAAACAAACAAATTTATGAGTATTGCTGGTTAATTTCTTTAGAAACACGTTGATCTGGGAATGGTGTCTGTGGTTTGACAGTGAATGCACTAATGGAGGGGTCGATGTCAGTGATGACAGAATCGACTACACTTGTCCCAAGACAAGTGGGACAGTAAATAAACTGACCTAAAGAGTCCCCTCTGATTCTACCATAAAGCATGTACAGGCCTAAGGCCTGACAGAGATTTCTGTTCAGTATTTGGTCAGGACTGTTTCTATTATTTATAATAAGGCAACTCTACAAGAAGAGGGATCCAAATATGTGGTGGTTACCTCCCGCATCAGTGTAGTCAGGCTCAGAATAGTGTCTCGCTCTCGCTCACAGTATTATTACTACATATACAAATGAAGTAAAAAGAAAGGAACCCTCAATGTGTCCAATGTATATTGGTAGCCCAACATTTTCTGCATCTCTGAGCTTTTTAGAAAGCCCATTGAACTCCAAACAGTCCTTAAAGTGCAGGTCTCGCTTTACATCGTATATGATTTAGGACTGGTAAAAAAACTTTCCTCCCACTATATTTACAGTTTAAAAGAAACCATCAACAATGCAACTTTGTTTTCCACTGGTCTAAACAATGTGTGAACATTCTCTCAACAAAACTGAATGCATTGACGGATGACATTTGTATTTTGCAATAAAGTGGTCAAGTTGACGTACTGTCAGTGTACAAAGAGTAGACGATCGTTATAAGTCCTGTAAATGTATTTGGGGATTTAATCATTGCTTGAGATTTGACAAAATACTAATGCTTTTAAGTGATTTATAATAAAAACTGTAAGAAACTTGTGTGCCAAGATTTTATACTGCCTCTTCAAATGCATGATGGCCATGCTTAGAGCAGCTGATACAGTCCAGCAGATGACCAGATGGAACTGCTGAGTGTTTGGCTCCATGCATGAGCACACAATCTCACACACACACACACACACACACACACACACACACACACACACACACACACACACACACACACACACACACACACACACACACACACACACACACTTGGGAATCATGCACGTAAACACCCATTAACTGAACTTTAAACCATTTATTTATCTTATTTCTAGTAAATGTATTCTTATGGCTAGCTATTATTGTGTAATTACCATCTTACTGTGTCATGTGTACATTAAAAATACATGCTCCCAGACCTTCCACATGTAGTTACAGTTGCAGACAGTACTGTCAAAATAAATTATTCTCATTAAAGCTGCAATATGTAACTTTTTGGGGCGACCTGACCAAATTCTCAGAAATGTGTGTTATAGATCTGTCACTCATTGAAAGCAAGTCAAAGAAGCGGTAGATCTGTTCTATGTGCGCTATGCTTCTCGTTATTTTGTTTTTGCTTATTTTACTTTTGGTTTTGTACACTAGTTCAAACAACCGAAAGTACGATATTTTGGGTTATAAATATATTTCACAGCAGTTTAGATGGTACAATGATTCTCTACACTTGCTTGTTTTGTCACAAATGGAAATTAAGCAAACGATTAGAATTTTAGTAACCAGGAAATGGTGGAGTGATTTCTGCATAGTGCATCTTTAATACTTTTCAGTTTTCAAATGGCTTTATGGTCACCACACCACCGTGTACAGAGTTTGCATACATATTCTAAACAAAAGTATCGGTGGTTTTGTGTTTTCATTGCACAAACATGGCCCAATGTAAGCATCAAAGGAGCATAGCGGGTGGGGCATGCCAGGCTTGTAGCAGGCAGTCAAAGCTATCTAATCATGGCATGGGTTTGTTCAATGACAGGCATGCATTTGTCACTTGATGTTTTCATTCCAGAGAGACAAATAATCATGTTTTTTTTTGTTGCAACATGCTAAATATCTGCATAATTCTCAGAGAAGTAGTACAGCTAGATTTGGGGTTTTACACAGTCAAATGTAACATAACTACATTTTTAATAAAGAACTGTACATATGATACATTTGTGACAATATTAAAAATATATATAATTAAATACAGTAATATGAGATCTGTATGTAAAATTATTTACATTTGACATTGTAGTCATTTAGAACATTCCATTCCAGCTAAACATACCATTCCAGTATTTACATCAAATACAGGTATAAAGAGGTATTTTGTCATTTCGACACAAAATACATTTGCAACTACAGTGGGGCAAACAGTATTTAGTCAGCCACCAATTGTGCAATTTCTCCCACTTAAAAGATGAGAGAGGCCTGTAATTTTCATCATAGGTACATTTCAACTATGACAGACAAAATGAGAAAACAAATCCAGAAAATCACACTGTAGGATTTTTTATGAATTTATTTGCAAATTATGGTGAAAAATACATATTTGGTCACCTACAAACAAGCAAGATTTCTGGCTCTCACAGACCTGTAACTTCTTATTTAAGAGGCTCCTCTGTCCTCCACTCATTACCTGTATTAATGGCACCTGCTTGAACTTGTTATCAGTATAAAAGACACCTGTCCGCAACCTCAAACAGTCACACTCCAAACTCCACTACGGCCAAGACCAAAGAGCTGTCAAAGGACACCAGAAACAAAATTGTACACCTGCACCAGGCTGGGAAGACTGAATCTGCAATAGGTAAGCAGCTTGGTTTGAAGAAATCAACTGTGGGAGCAATTATTAGGAAATGGAAGACATACAAGACCACTGACAATCTCCCTCGATCTGGGGCTCCACGCAAGATCTCACTCCGTGGGGTCAAAATGATCACAAGAATGGTGAGCAAAAATCCCAGAACCACACGGGGGGACCTAGTGAATGACCTGCAGAGAGCTGGGGCCAAAGTAACAAAACCTACCATCAGTAACACACTACGCCGCCAGGGACTCAAATCCTGCAGTGCCAGACATGTCCCCCTGCTTAAGCCAGGACATGTCCAGGCCCGTCTGAAGTTTGCTAGAGAGCATTTGGATGATCCAGAAGAAGATTGGGAGAATGTCATATGGTCAGATGAAACCAAAATATAACTTTTTGGTAAAATCTCAACTCGTCGTGTTTGGAGGACAAAGAATGTTGAGTTGCATCCAAAGAACACCATACCTACTGTGAAGCATGGGGGTGGAAACATCATGCTTTGGGGCTGTTTTTCTGCAAAGGGACCAGGACGACTGATCCGTGTAAAGGAAAGAATGAATGGGGCCATGTATCGTGAGATTTTGAGTGAAAACCTCCTTCCATCAGCAAGGGCATTGAAGAGGAAACATGGCTGGGTCTTTCAGCATGACAATGATCCCAAACACACCACCCGGGCAATGAAGGAGTGGCTTCGTAAGAAGTATTTTAAGGTCCTGGAGTGGCCTAGCCAGTCTCCAGATCTCAACCCCATAGAAAATCTTTGGAGGGAGTTGAAAGTCTGTGTTGCCCAGCAACAGCCCCAAAACAACACTGCTCTAGAGGAGATCTGCATGGAGGAATGGGCCAAAATACCAGCAACAGTATGTGAAAACCGTGTGAAGACTTACAGAAAACATTTGACCTCTGTCATTGCCAACAAAGGGTATATAACTGTCACGAATCCCGCTTCCCGAGTCTGTGTTTGCCTGTGTTTCTGTCCTGGAGTGTGTTTCCGGTGTCCTGGAACGCACCCTGTCTGGTTGCCGGGCGATTTTAGCTTGTTGGGAGATCAATGTTCACCCGCACCTGTATCCCATCAGTAATCTGCACACCTGTCCTGATCATCACCTCTCCCCTTCAAAAGCTCTGACCTGACATCCATTCCCTGCCGGATCGTTAGCCATGAACAGTATGTTGTGCCATAGTGTCAGCTTCAAGTTGGATAGAATTTGTTTTGTTGTTTTTTACGTATTGCTTGCCTTAAACTTACCTCCGTTTGTTCTGTCTTCAGTTACTCACCCGGATCATTTGCCCCATTCCCGCCTGGTCGTCGGAGGATTCCGCTACCCCATTGGATCCACCTATTTACTCCCATCAACTAACCACCGCTGCCCGCTATGCCACCTGGATATATCTACCCATTCACATTCACTTGTAAATAAATACTCACCTTCTTCCTACTCTCCTTGTCCTGGTCTGCTTCTGGGTTCGATTTTGAAAGAATGTGACAATAACAATGTATTGAGAAACTTTTGTTATTGACCATACTTATTTTCCAACATAATTTGCAAATAAATTCATTAAAAATCCTACAATGTGATTTTCTGGATTTTTTTTCTTCTAATTTTCTCTGTCATAGTTGAAGTGTACCTATGATAAATTACAGGCCTCATCTTTTTAAGTGGGAGAACTTGCACAATTGGAGGCTGACTAAATACTTTTTTGCCCCACTGTACATGCCTTCACTATAACACTCTAAGTAACAGTAACAACAATCGTTACTTGCTATGACTGTGATATGTAGTTGTTTCTCTACCTTAGTTAAATGCTGCATAACATTTTGCCCCACTGTAGTATCATTCCGCAAAATAGTAAGCAGCATCATCTGGATATGTGTCCAAACAAAAGTTCAGCATTTGACTTCTGCTACCATTTCTGCCAAGTCGTCTACCAGACAGTTTGACGCTTACGTTCGATAAATCCAATGTATGCACCACACAAAACGCACTGCAACTGCCTCTGCAACGCAGCAAGGCAAACTCAGTGTTTCATTGGAAATTAATATAATCCTGGTGTACTGTACTAAAACGCAACTCCTTGTCGGTGTGATCGAAGGGTACTCTTTTTGAGCAGACGCTGGCTGGCTGCTGCAACATAGCATCCGATAGATGGGCTACACATACAGAGACAGAGGGGCGCTGTATCGCTCGCTCGTATGCTTTTTCTGATGAGATACATTCAGCCTCTTGTGAATTGAACGTCTTATGAAAGACAGAGAGACGAAAGATACATTATTTTATATTTCTTCTTTTTTTCTTGGTCAAATTTTCAAACACAAATACACGCCACTAAGCATCAACACCATATCCTCATGATTTTGTAACTACATTCCAAACACTTGCATTTTGGTCCTGCTCCAACATGATACGACCTTTAAAAGTTATTGGCCATTGGATTGTAGCTTCTCCTGTCACTTCTCTGATTTGTTCAGTGGACATACTTTCATACGTTAATCATACGTTAAATAATTTAAACGTGCCGTATGATTGGTCTAATTATATTATGCCCGCCTTCTCATATTTCGCGGGGCGCAGTTGGACCACAGGCACGTCTGTCAATTTAGTCAAAGCTCTATTTCCGGGTTTGAAAGTTGTTGCAAAACAGCGTCTATTTACTTCACGGACAAGAGGACAGCCGTCTGTTACTCCACGGTTTATAGGAAGCATCCCTTCTTCTATAGTAAGTGACTGACAATTCCTCTGTATATTTTAACTAGCTAAAGTTAACTAAGTGATTAATTAGCTCTGGTGTTGGGGTGTGAATCATAATATAGTAGCTAGTGTGAACAACAGGCTTGGTTTTAAATGTATGCACTCAAAGTTACCCAACTAAATGTTTTAAATTTGCACCACTATCTTCACTCGGTAATCAAACGGTAACGTCTTTGGAAATTATGTAAGTCACTTAGCTAGTTAAAGCCTTAGCTCATGAGTGCAGGTCCCAGTCACACGTGTCTGTCTGTATTACATGTCATGCTCACTGAATCATATTCAATGATAAGCGAAGCTTAGACTAAATGTATTGGTAGTTAGATTGTTTAAAGTGTGCATGTGTTTGTCTTTCCAGTTATGCTAGCTGAGGTGTTTCAGGTGCTGCGGGGAGCAGGGAAGGTTGGCCATGCATTTACCAACACACAAGGGGAGATGCTGAGGCTAATGGCCTGTAACTCCACTCTGGGCACTGGCGTCAAAACTGCCCAGGAGGTGGTAGAGGGCGTGATGGGTACAGTCATGGGTGGTGCTGCCACGGTATGTTCAAATGGGAGAGAAGGGGGGCCTTTCTGCACACATCAAATAGATAGACGGACATTGGAGAAATAGTCACAGTTCAATGTCCTTTGCAGCTTTTAGGCTACATAAAGTGTTATAATACTCTGCCAAATACAATTGCATGCATCATGGTGTATATTGCCTGGAGTGACATTGAATGAGGCACTGAATGTGACTTTTTCCATATTCAGCAACAGTCCATCAAGGAGGATGTGTTCCCTGATGCTGAGGGATGGGAGGAAATGGATCCGGACGAGGCTGCTAAATGGGCGGTGGGCTCTGAATTCCCACCAGGCCTCGAGGCCACAGAGATGCCCAGAGGAGTGCCTCTCAGCCCAGCTGGGGGATCAAGGGGAGCAGGCTGGAGTGGCCAAAGTGCCCGGTTCCTGCACATTGCCTCGACGCAATGGCACAGCAGGTTTTTCCATGACTCAGTAGTGGCCAGACTCACCCCAGAGGACATCAAGAAGGCCAGGGAGTCCAAGCAGGCATTTGCCAGGCCTATTGTTAGGCAGAAGGTCAGTGGTGTAGGCTTACCTCCTGATTGTCTTTGATCTCATGTGTGGGCTGTTCCACTGACTGGGTTTTGATGTTGTAGGTGTAAATCATGATGGGGACATTGGGGTTTAAGTTGGTCTGTGCTATATTAGGAAATAATTTCCCCATGTCTAAAGAAGTATCCAATGGCTGTTTTTATACGTAGGCCTACTGTATTGTGCTTCTCATGAATATTGTAAATCTAAAAATCTTTGATGAACCAATTTGATATATATATACACACACACACACGCTGCGTGCACAATTATTAGAAAAATTGTATTCCACAGGATTAATTTTATTGTTGAACAAACCATTTCTCTCAGTCAATCCAAAATGTTATAGAACCAGCCTCTCAGGTGGCGCAGTGGTTAAGGGCGCTGTACTGCAGCGCCAGCTGCGCCACCAGAGACTGGGTTCTCGCCCAGGCTCTGTTGCAACCCGGCCGCGACCGGGAGGTCCGTGGGGCGACGCACAATTGGCCTAGCGCAGTCCGGGTTAGGGAGCGCTTATTTATTCAGCCACCAATTGTGCAAGTTCTCCCACTTAAAAAGATGAGAGAGGTCTGTAATTTTCATCATAGGTACACTTCAACTATGACAGACAAAATGAGAAAAAAAAATCCAGAAAATCAGATTGTAGGATTTTTAATGAATTTTCTTGCAAATTATGGTGGAAAATAAGTTTCTCAATACTTTGTCATTGCCAACAAAGGGGAAATAACAGAGGTCAAATGTTTTCACAGGGTTTTGACACGCTGTTGCTGGTATTTTGGCCCATTCCTCCATGCATATCTCCTCTAGAGCAGTGATGTTTTGGGGCTGTTGCTGGGCAACACGGACTTTCGCCTCCCTCCAAAGATTCTCTATGGGGTTGAGATCTGGAGACTGGCTAGGCCACTCCAGGACCTTGAAATGCTTCTTACGAAGCCACTCCTTCGTTGCCCGGGCGGTGTGTTTGGGATCATTGTCATGCTGAAAGACCCAGCCACGTTTCATCTTCTATGCCCTTGCTGATGGAAGGAGGCTTCACAGTAGGTATGGTGTTCTTTGGATGCAACTCAGCATTCTTTGTCCTCCAAACACGACGAGTTGAGTTTTTACCGAAAAGTTATATTTTGGTTTCATCTGACCATATGACATTCTACCAATCTTCTGAATCATCCAAATGCTCTCTAGCAAACTTCAGACGGGCCTGGACATGTCCTGGCTTAAGCAGGGGGACACGTCTGGCACTGCAGGATTTGAGTCCCTGGCGGCGTAGTGTGTTACTGATGGTAGGCTTTCTTACTTTGGCCCCAGCTCTCTGCAGGTCATTCACTAGGTCCCCCCGTGTGGTTCTGGGATTTTTGCTCACCGTTCTTGTGATCATTTTGACCCCATGGGGTGAGATCTTGCGTGGAGCCCCAGATCGAGGGAGATTATCAGTGATCTTGTATGTCTTCCATTTCCTAATAATTGCTCCCACAGTTGATTTCATCAAACCAAGCTGCTTACCTGTTGCAGATTCAGTCTTCCCAGCCTGGTGCAGGTCTACAATTTTGTTTTTGGTGTCCTTTGACAGCTCTTTGGTCTTGGCCATAGTGGAGTTTGGAGTGTGATGTTTGAGGTTGTGGACAGGTGTCTTTTATACTGATAACAAGTTCAAACAGGTGCCATTAATACAGGTAACGAGTGGAGGACAGAGGAGCCTCTTAAAGAAGTTGTTATAGGTCTGTGAGAGCCAGAAATCTTGCTTGTTTGTAGGTGACCAAATATTCCACCATAAGTTGCAAATAAATTCATTAAAAATCGTACAATTTGATTTTCTGGATTTTTTTCTAATTGTCTGTCATAGTTGAAGTGTACCTATGATTGAAATTACAGGCCTCTCATATTTTTAAGTGGGAGAACTTGCACAATTGGTGGCAAACCTACATTTTTGCCCCACTGTGTGTGGTATGTATGTGTGTGTGTGTGTGTATATGTATGTGTGTGTATATAACATGTCTTAAAGTGCAGTGTTGTCCTTTGGCATTAGCTCAAATTAGCAAATTTGATTGTTACCGTTTTAACGTTCTCATTTTTACAGCTTAGTGATCGTGCAAGAGAGAGGAAGGTCCCTGCCACGAGAATCAGCAGGCTGGTTAACTTCGGGGGTAAGCGTTTCACTGCAATTAATGTAAATCACCCCCAGATATTGAAGTTTTATTAGGTACAGCTATAGGATTCTATTGCTAGAATGACATACAACTGATGTCTAAGGAAACATGACCCAGCCAGCATGCAGCTATATTACAATCAATCAATATTTCTAATACTTTCTTAAATCAACTATTATAGTCATGACGTCATTGCACAGCCCTGTCCCTATGACCTTGAGTCAAGTATACCTCTATACGATCACTTACACCAAGCTCTCTGTGACTCCTCTTAAATTGTACATGTTACTGTGTGATTGGTGTGTCTCAGAAGTGAATGCATATAGTGGTAGGCACACTTACCGTAGTTCCTTATGTCTGCCTCCTTGGCAGGTCTGGCAGTCGGGCTGGGACTAGGTGCCATTGTAGAGGTGGCGAAGCAATCTATGGGCGCCAAGCGTGCAGGTAGGTTTCTCCATGCATCTCTGAAACAGACCCTGAGATGAAGAAGCTGCATGATAAATGGCTCTGGAGGTTGTACGATTGGCTGCCAGGCTGGACTGACTGAAGTTTGTTTTGTTTTGTAATAAACTGTAATTAACTGTAATAAACTCCACCATGTCTCTCTCAGAGGGTGCCCTGTTGGACTCACCTCTCTTGTCTGAGGCCAATGCCGAGAGGATAGTGAACACCTTGTGCAAAGTCAGAGGGGCAGCCCTCAAAATAGGACAGATGCTCAGTATACAAGGTATAGTGATCTACCCTCCCCTCTGTCACCCACCACATTAACTTTGATGAAATTACTTGGAATACTTGTTCGATGGTTATGCTGCATCTAAATATTCAGACCATCTGACTTTTTACACATTTTGTTAAGTTTCAACTTTATTCTAAAATTGTATTTTTTTTTTCCTCTCCCTGAATCTATATACAATGACAATGTAAAAACTGATTTATAAATGTTTGAAAATGTATTAGAAATGGAAATATCACATCTGCATAAGTAATCAGACCCTTTACTCAGTACATTGTTGAAGCACCTTTGGCTGCGATTACAGCCTTGATGCTTCTTGGGTATGACGCTGCAAGCTTGGAGTTTCTCCCATTCTCTGCAGATCCTCTAAAGCTGTGTCAGGTTGGAATAGGGAGCATCGCTGCACAGCTATCTTCAGGTCTCTAACAGAGATGTTTGATCGGTTTCAAGTCTGGGTTCTGGCTGGGCCACTCAAGGACATTTCGAGACTTGCCCCAAAGCCACTCCTGCGTTGTCTTGGCTGTGTGCTTAGGGTCTTTGTCCTGTTGGAAGGTGAACCTTTTCCCCAGTCTGAGGTCCTGTGTGCTCTGGAGCATGTTTTCATCAGGGATCTCTCTGTACTTTGCTCTGTTCAGCTTTTCCTCGATCCCGACTAGTCTCCCCAGTCCCTGCCGCTGAAAAACATCCCCACAGCATGATGCTGCCACCACCATTTATTAATTTAACCTTTATTTATACTGTTTTTTTCCTGTAAAGGGAGACCTTGTCCAATAGCAGCAGGGGGACAAAGTTTCAGACAAAACCACTTACATACACTAACACAACATTAAACAAAACTATAAACACACATGCAGTACAACAACAAAAAAATTACGTAAAAAAAACACTAAAGTGATTCACTGTATGGGTGGTGCCAGGTTTCCTCCAGATGTGACGCTTGACATTCAGGCCAAAGAGTTCAATCTTGGTTTAATCAGACCAGAGATTCTTTTTTCTCATGGTCTGAGAGCCCTTTGGGTGCCTTTTGGCAAACTCCAAGCGGGCTGTCATGTGCCTTTTACTGAGAAATGGCTTCCGTCTGGCCATTCTACCATAAAGGCCAGATTGATGCTGCAGAGAAGTTTGTCCTTCTGGAATGTTTTCCTATCTTCACAGAGGAGCTCTGTCAGAGTGACCATCTGGTTATTGGTCAACTCCCTGACCAAGGCGCTTCTCCCCTGATTGCTCAGTTTGGCTAGGCGGCCAGCTCTAGGAACGGTCTTGGTGGTTCCAAACTTCTTCCATTTAAGAATGGAGGCCACTGTGTTCTGGACCTTAAATGCTGCATACATTTTTTTTTGGTACCCTTCCCCAGATCTGTACCTCGACACAATCCTGTCTCTGAGCGCTATGGACAATTCCTTCAACCTCATGCCTTGGTTTTTGCTCTGACATGCACTGTCAGCTGTGGGACCTTATATAGACAGGTGGGTGCCTTTCCAAATCCTGTCCAGTCAATTGAATTTACCACAGGTGGACTCCAATCAAGTTGTAGAAACATCTCAAGGATGATCAATGAAACAGGATGCACCTGAGCTCAATTCAGAGTCTCATAGCAAAGGGTCTGAATACTTAGGTATATAAGGCATTTCTGTTTTTTATTTTGAATACATTTGCTAAAATTCCCCCCAATTTTTTTTCACTTTGTCATTAGAGTATTGTGTGTAGATTGAGGAAACCAATAAATATTGAATCAATTTTAGAATGAGGCTGTAATGTAACAAAATGTGGAAAAAGGGAAGGGGTCTGAATATTTTCTGAATGCACTGTATACTAGGTCAAATTAACACTTGTGTTCTTCCCGGTAGATAACTCCTTCATAAACCCCCAGCTACAGAAAATCTTTGAGCGGGTCCGACAGAGCGCGGACTTCATGCCCGCCTGGCAGATGAATGTGCGTCATGCGTACACTCATATCTTCTTGATCTTCAGTTATTGTATAGTACAGAAAGACATTCCATATATTTGACTGTTTGCAAGTCATATTGGAATTGTGTTGGACTTCTAGACTGATGTCCCCTCTGCTGGGTATGTGACTGCAGAAAGTTCTGGAGGAGGAGCTAGGTGCGGGCTGGAGGGAGAAGCTGTTGTCGTTTGAGGACAAGCCCTTCGCCGCCGCATCAATTGGCCAGGTGCATCACGGGATGCTGCAAGATGGCAGGGAGGTCGCCATGAAGATCCAGGTGAGGGATCCCATAAATATCCTTTGACATCCAAAGAGAACCAGGCTCCAATGCCAGGTTCAGTAGCTATAGTAATGGTAGCTTTAATATAGTAATGGTAGCTTAGTATAGTAATGGTAGCAATAGTATAATAATGGTAGCTTTAGTAATGGTATCAGTCACTGACCCATGAATATAGGAGGTTTAATTTGTCTTTTTTTTTTCATCCATCCAAAGATTTTACAATCTCCTTAACATCCCGACCCCTAGTTAGTGGTTGGGTGTGTTTTTTAAAATGTATATATATTTTTTGTTAAACATTAACTTGTAAAAAAAGGTTTATTGTTCTGGTGAAGAAATTCTCTCTGTTTTGTCATGGGAGCTCTAAGATTCAATTATTGATATTCTCAGACAGTCTTTGATCTTCTCTCTCTCGCTCTCTCCATTGCAGTACCCAGGAGTAGCTGAGAGCATCCACAGTGACATCAACAACCTGATGTCTGTGCTGAAGATGAGTCTTGTTCTACCAGAGGGTAAGGGTTCAGAGATCTAAACCTATTGTAATAACGATGATAATAAGAATTTATTCAACTTATATAGCGCTTTTCATTACAAAAACGATCTCAACGCTTAAATAATAATTGGTCCTCTGTATTGAATGCTTTGTAGTGAGAAAGTTCCAAGTGCTTGGGAGAATGCCATGAGGAGGCTGCCTCACTGATGTTGACATGTATTTTCTTGCAGGCTTGTTTGCAGACAGTAGTCTAGAGGTCCTTCAAAGAGAGCTGGCATGGGAGTGTGACTACAAGAGAGAGGCGGAGAGTGCCAAGCATTTTAAGTAAGCCCTACACCTCTGAGTCTGTCATAAAGCATGAAGTCTCTTCAGAAGGACTGCTCATTAACTTGAATAGCCTATAGTAGTCCTCTTAGTGTATCCAAATGTTACGATACAGTGACTATAAATTAAATACCACTTAAAATACCACTTTCCTCAGATGGGGATGCTGGCCCTCATTTTATTTTCTAGATTTATTTAGTTGATTTACTATCAAGATGATACTCTCTCTAATACACTGTGAATCTGATGGTAGTCCACTTTGTGTGCCTGTTGTATAGTGATTCATAGTAATGTACCAGTTTAGTCCTGTTGAGCAGATTTTATTTGTGTCTGCCTCAGGTCACTTTTGGCAGACGACCCATTTTTCCACGTGCCATTTGTGGTGGACGAGCTGTCAGGAAGGAGGGTTCTGGCCATGGAGCTGGTGTCAGGGGTACCGCTGGACAGCTGTGTAGATCTGGACCAGGAGACAAGGAACCAGGTAAGAGCTGACCTCTGATCTCCGCCCAGGAGAATAAACATGGGTGAATGTGGTGAATGGTCTTTTTCCTGGTAGCACTGTGGGGTGATGTTGTGGCCACATCATTACCTACCCTTAGTCTAACTCGGTGACTGGTTGACTGACCATATAACTTTTTGTAGCTATGACTGCCCTTAACCCAACTTTCCCAAGGCAAGTTTTGTTTTTTGCCCTAACACTACACAGCTGATTCATATTATCCAAGCTTGATGATTAGTTGATTATTTGAATTAGCTGGGTAGTGCTAGGGCAAAAACCAAAACGGGCACGCCTTGGGGTCCTGAAGACTGGGTTTGGGAAACTCTGCCTTAACCATTAGATAGGTTGCTAAACTATGACTCTGCAGACCAGCTGTATAATGTGCTCTTCTCAGTTGTCATTGATTTGAAGAAATTAGGCATTTCCCCCAAAATCCTGAAGCAATGAATCACATATGCCAATGTCTCTACAGTAGAGGAATCATGTATATTTATTAGATGGCTCTAGTGATTTGTAGAGTGCGGTTTAAAATGGTTCCAGGTTCTTACTTTGTGAACAATGTTTCACTCATGATTCAGCACCTGTGGCATTGGGATGTAATGAAAACCACAGAAAACTGAGAGGATTATTAAGGATCGGACCCTTTTTAAAATGTTCCCAAAAAATGACTTACCCAAACCTGTAGCTCAGGACCTGAAGCAAGGATATGTATATTCTTGATTTCATTTGAAAGGAAACATTTTGAAGTTTGTGGAAATGTGAAATGAATATAGCACATTATTCCCTATAAGGTGGAATAGGTTGCCATTTGGGATGCAGGCTAAGAGTGATAAACTGACCCCCCCCAGATCTGCTTCAAAATCCTACAGCTGTGTCTGAGAGAGCTCTTTGAGTTCCGCTTCATGCAGACGGACCCCAACTGGGCCAACTTCTTTTACAACGCTGAGCAGAACAAGGTGAGAGGGCGAGTGATCCTGTGACAAGATGCTATTCACCCTATTCTCTATATAGTGTGCTACTTTTGATCAGAGCCCACAGGGTGCACAGATTATGTAGGGAATAGGGTGCCATTTGGGTTTCCGAGCTTTGTCATTTATCAATACCATGACTCTGACCTTCAAGCTAGTTTTTGATGAAATAGCTTCATAATGAATTTATAACAGAATACATGTACAAAAAATGTAACATTCATTTTCATGAGAACATACCACTATATTTCCTGCATTTATGAACCTGTACGGTGGCGATTGTTGTTTTTGTGGGGATGTGATGTAGTTTAACCTCTGCCCACTGTGTCTCCAGATTATTCTGTTGGATTTCGGTGCGTGCCGGGATTACCCTGAGGCCTTCACAGATGATTACGTACAGGTAAATTAACCTCAGTCGTCTGCATTCACACCAAACGGTGGAAAATGGAGTGCCCTATCAATTACAGTGCATTCAGAAAGTATTTAGACCCCTTTACCTTTTCTAAATGTTGTTACGTTACAAGCATATTCTAAAATAGATCAAAATAAAAAATACTCCTCAGTCTACACACAATACCCCATAATGACAAAGCAAAAACGGGGTTTTAGATGTTTTTCTAACGTATTAAAAATAAAAAAAACTGGAAATATCACATTTACAAAGACCCTTTACTCAGTACTTTGTTGAAGCAGTGATCACAGCCTCCAGTCTTCTTGGGTAGGACGCTACAGTCTTTGCACACCTGTATTTGGGGAGTTTCTCCCATTCTTCTCTGCAGATCCACTCAAGCTCTGTCAGGTTGGATGGGGAGCGTCGCGGCACAGCTATTTTCAGGTCTCTCCAGAGATGTTCGATCAGGTTCAAGTCTGGGCTCTGGCTGGGTGACTCAAGGCCATTCTGAGACTTGTCCCAAAGCCACTCCTGCATTGCCTTGGTTGTGTGCTTAGGGTTGTTGTCCTTTTGGAAGGTGAACGTTTGCCCCAGTCTGAGGTCTTGAGCTCCCTGGAGTAGGTTTTCATCAAGGATCTCACTCTACTCTGCTCTGTTCATATTTGCCTCGGTGCTGACTAGTCTCTCAGTCCCTTACGCTGAAAAACATTCCCACAGCATGATGCTGCCTCCACCATGCTTCACCATAGGGATGGTGCCAGATTTCCTCCAGAAGTGACGCTTGGCATTCAGGCCAAATAGTTCAATTTTGGTTTCATCAGACCAGAGAATCTTGTTTCTCATGGTCTGAGAGTCCTTTAGGTGCCCTTTGGCAAACTCCAAGCGGGATGTTGTGCCTTTTACTGAGAAGTGGCTTCCATCTGGCCACTCTACCATAAAGGCCTGATTGGTGGAGTGCTGAAGAGATGGTTGTCCTTCTGGAAGGTTCTCCCATCTCCACAGAGGCCCTCTGCAGCTCTGTCAGAGTGACCATCTGGCTTTTGGTCACCTCCCTGACCAAGGCCCTTCTCCCCCGATTGCTCAGTTTGGCCGGGCGGCCCGCTCTAGGAAGAGTCTTGGTGTGTCTTGTGCCTCGACACGATCCTGTCTCGGAGCTCTATTGACAATTACTTCAACCTCATGGCTTGGTTTTTACTCTGCCATGCACTGTCAACTGTGGGACCTTTGTATAAACGGCTGTGTGCCTTTCCAAATCGTATACAATCAGTTGAATTTACCAAAGGTAGAATCTAATCATGGCTTTGATTTTGTTCTCTGTAACCTTTTTGATGACTTAAGTTGGTCTGTCTGTGTCCAGGTGGTGCACGCAGCCTCCATCGGAGATAGGGAGACTGTCCTGGAGAAATCCAAGGACTTAAAGTTCCTCACAGGGTTTGAGGCCAAGGTAGGAGGGTAGTTTTGTGCAGTGGTAACTATGGTATCATGAAGCGCATACGTTTTTGATGTGTGGTTTATGACCTCTCTACCTCTCTATCGTCATGTACTGTTCTATACTTTTGAGTTAGTAAAAAAAAAAAGGGACATTCATGGTTGTAACAAAGCGTTATAGATTCAGAGTGTTACTGAGTTGTTGTGTTGAAATGCCCTCTCTCCCCAGGCATTCCAGGATGCCCACGTGGAGGCGGTGATGATTCTGGGCGATGCCTTCACCAACTCTGACTCCTTTGACTTTGGCACCCAGAGCACCACGCAGCGGATCCAGAGCCTGATCCCCGTCATGCTGCGTCACCGCCTCACCCCGCCCCCGGAGGAGACCTACTCCCTGCACCGCAAGATGGCCGGCTCCTTCCTCATCTGTTCCAAGCTTGGTGCCAAAATCGCCTGCAAGGACATGTTCCTGGACATCTACAACTCCTACCAACAGCGGCGGCTGGCGAAGGAGAAGGCTGCCTAAATTTAGGCCTAGATAGGGTCAAAGGTCATTACTAGTGGTCACCCTCTCTGACTGCACCCTAGTGGGCAGAACTGACTGTCCAACTCTCATGGCTGTGTACTATGTTTATTTAAGATATTGTAACTGCACTATACGGGTGATACAGACTCCCAGCACTTTGACTCTGTCAGTGACTTGATGCCACTGAAACTCAGTGAGGTGGTCTGGCAGTAAGGAGTGGGAGACAGAAAGAACACAGAAAGAAACTCTGTAGCATTTGTGTGATTTGAATCACTTGATTAGTTTTAATAATAATTGTGTAAAGGTATGGTCCAACTTGATGTACAAATAATTGATTTGAGCTGTCTCTCTGTTAAGGGAAAAGGTAATGTTTTGAGTGTTGGATTGTATTTTTGATGTGCCTTGGTCCAATGGTTTCCATCGAACTGTAATTTTTAATGCTAATGCCACAAATGTTGCCTTTGTTTCTGAAAATGGCAGTGTTTTTCCCTCAACCATTTTTACACTGAAAGTGAGGTGGATGTTATTGTAACACACTACAAAGATTGCTCTTTCAGATATTATTGCAGTCTTCAACAGGTGTATTTTTTTTTTAGCCAAAATATAATGTAGGAAATATTTAATGCCGGAAAATAACTTCTATACAAGGTTTATTTCACTGCCTTTTTTTTGGTTGCATTATTATTCGTCTTGTAAATGTATTTCCATGGCATGTTGATGAGCATTGTTCTATGTATTTTAAAGGACTGTTTGATGGAAACCCTAATGTCCTCAAACAGTATGATAAAATAGCCCAGCTAGATGATGCCGTTTGTAAAAAAGCATCCGCATAAATGTGTGCGTTGATGTTCTGTTCCATGCACTTTGGGACCATACTCCACCTCCATAACACAATTATTATTCTGTGGGTGACTATCCTTGCAATGAACAGTTGACTAAAAGGGAGACCTTTTTGCAACGGTATAGCTGTTTAAAATGGGTTGAATTCAGAGTATGACGATGTATTTTTTTTCCACCTCTGCTTCTAAGGACATTTATTAAATAAGATGTAATGACTGGCACATACACTGGGAAAGGAAAGGCTCAGTGATGTTGTAGTTTTGTGTAATGGAAAGTTGGATTGCAATGGTGCTAATAATGACCAGCTGGTTTTAGTTTATATCGGCATGGAAATTGACATTTTGGCCCTAAAACACACATTTTATTAGGCACCACTTTTCACTGTGTCTTGCTAAATGCTGATGTCTACTGAAACCACAGTCATTTGTGGAAAAATTAAACATTTCTTATAGAAGCTAAATCTGGAGACTTTTTAGGATCTTCACAGTCTTAGAATTTATCTCTGAAGCTTGTTAGAACACAGCCATTCAGTAGATTCTCATCCACAATCTTAAAGGCAGGACATCATGGTATCTTCTGCCTGACAAGAACACATTTGTCCATTTAAAGGCCATTTATTGTAGTCTTCGACATCAGTTTATGTTTAATATAATCCAATTTGAAAGAAAAGTTCTGTCACTTCAGTGGCAATAGCGCAGTCACTTTTAAAAAAAATGATACAATCACACGGTGGCGCTGTAGAGTGTGAAACATGGGTCCGTGGTGTTTTTGTAAAACATCAATGGGTAGAGTAAATTTCCATGTCCGGGCGTCTGTGCCAATAGGCTCGCTCAGAAGGCAGGGCCAGCGATTGGAGTTGGGAGAGGAACCCAGTCTGTGCGGCAGTAAGTGCACAGTCAACTAAAGCATAAAGATTACAAACAATTTATTGAAATCGTTCTTTACTGCTCTGTCTTGTTTTTTGTTTTATTTTATCATAAGCGGATTGACTCGTACAAGTATTTGCACAAAGAAGACCACTTGCCCGCCTCGTATCATCGCTTCATCCAATGTTCATGAAGACATTCTGAAATTACATGTTCTTCCATATTTCGTTGGGATTGGATTACACAAAAGGCGGCACGGACTCACACAATTATTCACTCTTCTCATTGGTGAGTTCACTCTATATTCCCTATACCGTTATTTATGGGGACTTGATGTTTTGTTGATTGTTAATGGTTAATAAGGAATTAATCTCCGCGCGTGCATGTCTCCGAAATCTTTCGTTTTCAAATCCAAGAAATGGGATCAATTATTATGAACAAGATACGAAACAATTCAGATCTATTGAAAAATAACTGCAGATAATATTTTGAAATAGGCTATTTATATGCATGTAATATATTAAATGAATTGCGGTGCCTGCAGTAACCTATGGTTCAATCAAGACCACCCTTACATGCCCCCCTCTGCATTGCCGAATCATTACGTTCTGAGTCAGATGTATACCATTGTATTCTGCTTGTGGTGTGGAAACATGATCTGGGTTTTATTTAAAGGGAAACTATGAAATATCTGTGTCCGGTGTAGCAGAGCCATATACCCACCTTCTATCGTGTTCTGTGCGGCAGTAGTTTTTGCCTATTCATCTCTACAGTAATACATTTCAAAAACGCGCCCTGCATTTTTATACGACGCATGCCTGCAATGAACCACCTTGTACTGTCATGTAGGCTAGCTGTCAGCATCCTTTGATATGGCAAAGTGAACAGTCAACTGGGATAGTATAGGTGCGGCTGAAAGGAAGTGTATTTTTCCTACTGTATCCTATTGTAATGGAATGATATAAAGCACATCAGTTCTGTGGACCTTCCTTCTAGCCATATAGGAATGGGTCAAGAAAGACCTCAGGCCAGGCCTGGTATGGAGGGATCGACACTAACATTATGCAGAATATATGACTGGTTTGTAAGCCGAATACTATGGTAATACAATGGCAATACTTTGACACAATGACTTGCGGGTTCTGATACTCTGGTAGGATGGCTGAGATATTTGTCCAGACATTGACCCCAGATGTCCCCCACACAATACACTCATCCTCTTGTTAGAAACCAATGGTTGTTGAGGCTGGGGATGATGATGAGGATGCATCAAGTTTCTTGTAATAATAATAATAATATATGCCATTTAGCAGACGCTTTTATCCAAAGTGACTTACAGTCATGTGTGCATACATTCTACGTATGGGTGGTCCCGGGGATCGAACCCACTACCCTGGCGTTACAAGCGCCATGCTCTACCAACTGAGCTACAGAAGGCCATACTTATGCGCCCTGACATTGGGGCCGTGTTGTCACCATTTAGGCAAAATATGTGACTCAGCAGCCCGTCTGAAAGGCATCGATGACTGTAATACATTGACAGGTGGTGCGTATCTGCTGTATTCACCCGTTTCTCCGCCCCGAGACAGAGAACAGGGGTAGATCTCAATTGCGTTGTCCTCTCTAATCTCTCCTCGTCTCCTTCGCAAACCCCATTGGATGAGAAAGCCAGAGGTCCCTCCCCTCCTTGAGGCCAAAGTGTTGACAGCTCAAGACAAGTTTTACATCGATGCCACCCACCCGTGGAAAAACTCCCACTGTCAAATGTGCAAAGACAGGCTAGGAATGATCTCTCGAGTACCCTATGTATTTGTAATTTAAAATGTAAAAAAACGGTTTAAATGCTAGAGTTGACATGTAAGTATGCATATCATGTATCGATAAACAATAGTGCATGAACTTTCTTTACACATGTCTTGATTGCATACCTTACATTCTTGAGCACAGCCAGTCATGTTATTTCAGGGGTCTGTCAGTCTGTTGGCCTCTGAGTGCTATGGTTTCCACTCCTTGGTGTCATATTCCGAGTATTAACATGGGGACAGTGTGGCTTAGCCCAGGATCCAGGACCACCTGCCTGGATAGCTAGACAGCTGCATGAGCAGGAATCTCTAGGCCTGGGCTGGGTCTAACCTGGGTGCAGCACTGTGGTACAATGACTTTAAACTTAGGTCTATTTTCTTGGCTGGTATCAGACCATTTTAACGCAGTCAGTAAGAAATGGATGAGAATTTGGGTGAGGAGTATGTACAGTTGAATAAGCAACTGATTGCCTGGCAACCTCTCATCTCCCCAAACTGTTTCCCCTTCCTTTTAGTTAGATTGCAGCATTTCAAGTTGGCACCCTTTTGTTAGCCAGACGGACACACGGAGGGACAGACCAGCTGGGCTCACAAAGGGAGGGGGTCAAAGGTAATCCAATCAGTTGCGAGCTGAGCGGCAGCCAGCAGTGGAGGGCGTTGCTCCCTTTGTGATAATCAGGGTGTGACTGCTGAACAACGGGCTGAACTTCCACCCCGCTCTGACCGGCAGTGTTTGAATATACTGTTTAGGGTTTTGGCCTTGTAACTTCCAGTCGAGAACATGGGAGGGGCCTTTTTTGTCTCTGAAACCAGCCCAGTGATATATAGGTTACTAAAGGAAGTGACTTTGGGATGTGCTATTTTTGTCAGCCTCTTGTCAATTCTCATGTTTGTACTCTGAGTCTGTGTGAAAGGGACTACGCTCTACTAGTAACCTAGCATTAATTATAGCAATCTATTTTGGGTGGCTGAATTAATCACAGAAGAAAGAGGAGAGAAAGAGAGAGATGGGAAATAGCCAACGGGGGGAAAAAGCTATTTGTCTCCTGTTTCTCTTTATGCCCGACAGAAAAATCCTCAGGTCATTGGAAATGATTACATCAACATGTGCATAGCTTTGAGCCCGAAGATTCTCTTCCTCAATTTGTATTTCTGTCATCTGCCGTGGCCCACAATTTTGTACACAGACATTCGTACATCTGGACTTTCTTCTCTTTTCTGTGTCTATATGCTAAGTTGAGTGATTGGTTTTCTTGCTAGTTAATTGCATTCAGCCTATTGTGTCATTTTCATTAGAGCACTCAATGGCTACGTACAGTGCATTCGGAAAGTATTCAGACCCCTTGACTTTTTCCACATTTTGTGACGTGGCAATCTTATTCTAAAATGGATTATATTGTTTTTTTCTCTTCATCAATCTTTCATCAAGCATCTTGCTCTGTTCATCTTTCCCTCGATCTTGACTAGTTTCCCAGTCCCTGCCGCTGAAAAACATTCCCACAGCATGATGCTGCCACCACCATGCATCACTATAGGGATGATGCTAGGTTTCCTCCAGAAGTGACGCTTGGCATTCAGGCCAAATAGTTAAATCTTGGTTTCATCAGACCAGAGAATCTTGTTTCTTTTGGAAAACCCAAGCTGGCTGTCATATCATGCCTCTTACCGAGGAGTGGCTTCCGTCTTGCCACTCTACCATGAAGTCTGATTGGTAGAGTGCTGCAGAGATGGTTGTCCTTCTTGAAGGTTGTCCCATCTCCTCAGAGGAACTCTGGAGCTCTGTCCGAGTGACCATCGGGTTCTTGGTCACCTCCCTGAGCAAGGCCCTTCTCCCCCAATTTCTCAGTTTGGCCAGGCGGCCAGCTCTAGGAAGAGACTTCTTCCATTTAAGAATGATGGATGCCCCTGTGCTCTTGGGGACTTTCAATGCTGCAGACATTTTTGGTACACTTCCCCAGATCTGTGCCTCGACACAAACCTGTCTCAGAGCACTACGGACAATTCCTTCGACCTCACGGCTCGGTTTTTGCTCTGACATGCACTTTCAATTGTGAGACCTTATATAGACAGGTGTATGCCTTTCCAAATCATGTCCAATCAATTGAATCTACCACATATGGACTCCAAGTTGTAGAAACATCTCAAGGATGATCAATGGAACAGGATGCACCTGAGCTCAATTTCGAGTCTCATATCAAAGGGTCTGAATACTTTGTATTTTTAATAAATTAGCAAAAATGTCAAAACCTGTTTTCGCTTTGTCATGGGCTATTGTGTGTAGATTGAGGGGGAATATAATTTGAATCCATTTTAGAATAAGGCTGTAACATAACAAAATGTAGAAAAAGTCAAGCGGTCTGAATACTTTCCGAATGAACTCTGTCTAACAGGCATATAAGACATGTGTGAGTATGTGTTTGTGTGTGTATGAGTGAAGTGATTGGTGGTTGAGAGCAATCATACAATTTTGTTTGCGTCTGACGATTTCCCCTGGTAATCAGTGATTCCACTGCACTGTTGGTTAAGGGCTTGTAAGTAAGCATTTCACGGTAAGGTCTACACTTGTTGTATTCGGCGCATGTGACAAACAAAGTTTGATCTGATTCTTCCGCTTCAGTGACATTTTGGCTGCAGATAACAAGTGAATTGCTGTTTCTTAGCAAGGCCAAGTAGGATGTGGTTGGCGTGTGTATGAATGTTTTGCCATCGGTGAAATAAAAAAATCGGTGTGACAAACAAGTGCAATCCTCAAAAGATGATTTGGGTCGTGATCTTGTGTGATACACAGGTTCACAGTTGAACAGGTCTGACTCTGTGCTGCATGGTGGGCTTAGTTTGAGGTAGAGCTCTCTGTCTTCTGACAGGAGAGAAGTGGAGCTTACCGGGACTTTCTGAACCACAATCTGCCAAGCACAGAACACGCTATTCATCTCGCTCCGTCAAGAGTGGAGAGAAGGGAGACAGCGGGGGTGTGGGTAGGGTCGGTGAGGCTGGGTGCTTTTTGGATGGGGTTGGGGTTGAATTGGATGGCTTCACAGGCTGAATTATCCCAACTCATCCAGGCAAGCAACTCTGAACAGAGAGGAAGGGATGGTAGCAGCCAGCAGGGAAGGACTTTTTAGGTTAACAGAAACAGTAGGTCCCTGCTAGGTTGTGTGTGTGTGGGGGGGGCTGTGTGTGTGTGTGTGTGTGTGTGTGTGTGTGTGTGTGTGTGTGTGTGTGTGTGTGTGTGTGTGTGTGTGTGTGTGTGTGTGTGTGTGTGTGTGCGTGTGTCTTGGTGTGCATATCTCCGTGTGTGTGTCTCAGAGCACGTCTCTGCTCTGTCAAGCGTCTCATTTTGGAACATGGTTGGTGGTTAAACATTTTTGAGATGATATTCTCCATCAGGGCCTGTCACTCTAATCACATCTGAGACGGAACTGAAGATTGACCCCTGCTCCGTCATGTCCTCCCTCACCTGGGAGGACCAGAGGACATTATCACAGTTCCTCATTTGATATTCCAGAGAAAACGACTCTAGCTATAACCTTAGCAATCAAGCTCAAGACATGATTAGTCATTGAGGTTTCAATCTTTCTCCATTTGGAACAATACAGTTCAGGCCACAGATCTGAGGCAGTTTTCCGAAATCACGACACCAGCACCTACTCAAAAGTTGTTTGGATGACACCAGTCAAACTTATTTTCCTCATCTGAAGATACTTGACTGAAAATACTTGTCTGAAAGGAACTCTATATTGTTTAGTATATGCCTTTGAAAACAGTGCTTTGGAAGCAATGTTTTCTACCTTTCAAGCCAGGCAGAGAGCAGAAATTGAAGAGACTGCTTTAGAAGAGACAGCTAATTGAGATCCAAAGCAGGTGTGAGTGATCCCTCCAGCTGTGGAGAAAGTCAGAGACAATGACTCATGCCCTGAGAAAAGGTTACAACATCAAAGTCACGTCTGAGATGCAACCTGGCTGCACATCATCTCTGTACATCATCTCTTATCCAGGTTTCCATCCATTTTAGGCTTGCTTAAATATTTTTGTTGGTAGAGTCTGCTGGCTTTGGATGACTTCTGGTTGTAAATGTGCAAACGAGGCATGCTCCTTTCTCTTTTTATGGCCATTACTTACCGTAGCCATGGCTGATGGTATCACAGCCAATTTGGCGCATCTGGTTCGACACGAGATCTTCGGCATGCTCTTGCTCCCACTTCACCTCGTACTCTTCGTCCCTCTCTGTCCTCCCCTGCCCCTCTCAGCCCTGCCTCCCGGTGTGCCTGTCTGAAAACCCCCCAGCTTCTCCCCAGATGTGGCCCGAGTCACCCAGCTGTTACGCAGAGTTCCACTGGGAAGGGGGGTTGGGAGAGAAGGATGGAAGGAAGGAGGAGGGATAGATTGGGAGGGAATGATCACATCTCTCTTATTTCACAATCAACACCAATCCTTCAGCTGCAGAAGAGGCCAGATCCTAGTTGTTTGCTCCTATCGGGTCTAGAATGTGTTACTCTTGACCCCAAACCGCTGGGTGGTTTCCTTTTTAAGATGTCTGACCACGTGGTCCTCCACAGAGGGTGTGGGAACTGCATGGGAACCAAGTTGAAGTGGAAGGTTATTGCTGTGTGATGCAGAATCAGAAAGAAACCTGGTTATATTGCCTGGGAACTGTGTACATTCACCTTATGAAGATGTACAGTAGGCCTACAGACATACATGGTCAGGTCCCATTATTGGTGTCTTACAGGGACAATCATGGTTGCTTATTAAAGATAGCCTACTACTTAGTCAAAAATGAGTCAGAGAAACACATTATTCTGCCGATTCTGCAGATCGTTGCACTTTAAACTGAGGACCTGCTGTATCCCTAAGAAACCTCAGGGATTTGAATGGAGAAGTTGGCCTTTTCACGACATTGACTACAGCTAACAAGCCTGCCTGCCTGCCTGCCTCCCAATGCCCCCCTCTGGCTGACCCTGCCCTGTGACTGTCTGTCACTCACATAGACCTAATCCCTCGGCATCTAGCATCATCGAACGGGTGGAAGCGGTCGTTCCAAGACAGGGAGTCTGTCCCTACAGACAAACAGATCTGCCATTGTTTGTCGTGCTTCCATGATGAGCACTGGGGCCATCCAGGGTTTCAGTCAGTAGGCCAGTCCACAGAGAGAGGGAGAGAGAGAGGGAGAGAGCCAGGGAGAGAGCTCTGGCCAGACAGGGCTCCAGGGCTGCATTGCATCCATCACTGGGGATCAATTAACAGTAGCAGCAGCAGCAGAGAAGTGACCTCTGCTCACACACCAGACCAGTGCACTCTCTCTGCCCATAGGCTGAGGAAGCACTGATACAGAAGGCTGAGATGGAGGGGGCATGGTGAGGGAACTGAAGAGGAAGAGGGGAGAGGGGATAGAATGCTGGGGGAGCATTAGATTGTGTCTGCTGATATCTTCAGCACCCATCCTGAGTAACGAAAGCTTACAGGGACAAAGGAAAGGAGCAAGAGTTGAGCTATGCCCGGAGAGGACATGATAGATTTTGTAGAGGTGGGATGGTGGGAAGAAAGAGAGAGAGAGAGAGAGAGAGAGAGAGAGAGAGAGAGAGAGAGAGAGAGAGAGAGAGAGAGAGAGAGAGACAGACCGAGAGACAGACAGGTAGCTAATACATAGTGCATATGGGCCGTTGGGAGATTATCCCATTCTTCCCATTCCTCCTCTACATACTACATGTCTACCCATCATTCTAGTAGGTTATTCTAGGAGGAGTCTCGCTCATAAAGCCAGCCCCTATTGCTCTCCCTCCCTATCCATACGATCTCCTTCCACCTGCTTGTAGCCTATAGTATTAGTACACAATCTCACAATGCCTTCCACCAGCTAAGCAAAGTGAATAGCAGTCTCGTGTTACTGTACTCCCAGTCCCAAGGCTCATGCAGGAAACCTGGAATCGGGGCTAAGTAGCTAAGTGAATATGAATAGCATACTGTATGTCGGTCAGTTCATGTTTCCGGTTCCTGTGTTGTTGTTGACATGGAGGGGCCTGTGTGTTACAGTTCCGACTGCTCAACATGGGGAATTTGTTATTGCTCCAGCTTCGCGGCTTGGCATTCCAAGAAACCCAGAGGAAAATCATAACCCCAAACGGCACCCTCCCTCCCCCCGCTCCTCCTCCTGACTGCATGTCTTTGAACCCTCAATCCCCGCCACAACCACACTGGTCCTTTCATAATGGGTTCTGTTGACATCCTCACAACAGCCTCGCACAATGCTTCTCTCCACAGTCACAGAGGAAGCTGTTCAGGTCTGCCTGGTCCATGTCTCTGGTCCATGTCTCTGGTCCATGTCTCTGGTCCATGTCTCTGTGTGGCTGTGCTGCTGTCATTGGACTGGACATTCGTCTTGGTGTGATTAGCTGGTTTGCTGTTCTGTCTCGCTCTATGACTCTGTATGAGATCTGGTGGGTGGAGGAGATGCTTGAGATGCTGTACTCTTTCCATCCACTGCCTGTGTCCATTTCCATAGAAACAGGGTTTGACAGACAGCGCAGCACAGTTCCAATCCCCCAGCAGCAGCACCCGCACAAACACACACGGTGTCGGTGGCATGAATGTAGCCGGCAGTCGGGAGATATGCCTATCATTTCTCCTTGTCGTTTTTTTAGCCCACTACTACACTGTGTGTGTGTGTGTGTGTGTGCGTTTGTGTGTGTCTGCCCTTACTGAACTCTGTGGTTAGTATTGGCAGGAGATTGTTGCTGTTCCAGTTCAGCTGATGAATCCAACTGATTCGGAGGAAAATCCCTGCTTGTGATTCATGGCAGCAGAGTGTTCTCCTCCCTCAGACAGATCTTGTGTACTCCTCCCGTCTGGCTTCCCATTTACAATGCAGCTACATGAATAACAAGGTGTTTAAGTCACAATGTGATCTTCATGGTATATAACTACACACATTTCATCGGCCAGAGAGGAATCTCACAGAACAGCTCAGATCCCAAGGCTGTAGCCAGTAGGCTAGACACCCTGTATCCCATATTCATAGAGCGCTACGGAGTAGGAGTGCTGATCTAGGATCAGTTTTGAATATGATTAGGCTATATGGACAGGGGGGGACCTGATCCTAGATCAGCAGTCGTACTCTGAGATTTTTGCTTTATGAATATGGCCGCTGATCTTTTTTTTTTTTATTTTTTTTTTCATTTACTTCGAGCTGCTGCTTTTTGGGAATCCCAATCCAGGGGGGAGTCTCACATTTCCAAATATATAAGTAGTAAAGTGGAGCCCGAGGCCCCTCCTTGAACTGGTGAAATTAAAGTAATACACTATGACTCTCTGGCTCTGTAGGAGACCTCATTTCCATCGCTGAGTGATTCATTTTGCTGTGTGGACCTGATAATGTTATTCACTAATAAAATAACACCATCGCTGCCATACTATGAGGCACTTTAGAGCCACTCTCTTCCATTCCGTCATGTGGAAATGGAACGTGGAGTTTATGCAATGTCGGTTGTTTTCCCATTCCTCAATACGATCTCTCTCAGAAGCATTGTGCATTTTTTTTAAGTACAGGAATGTGTGATCTGATCGACGTACTGTTTTGTCACCATCTCTGTCTCTTTCTCTGGGCAGTCTCAATTTAACATGCAGCTAGGAGTTGGACCAGATACGCCTGTTGTGTCTGTACTGGGTAGGTGTGTCTGTGGTTGTTTTCGAGCGTCCTCCATTCCTCTCTCTCCATGGTGATGTGTGATCTTCCCTGAGTCATGCTACTCTGCCTGGCCCTGCTTCTATCTGGGTCCCGGGCCCTTATCTAATGCAATCTGTCTATCTAATATTCAGCCATGCTGCCCCCAGGGAGAGGAGATGGCCATGGCCTCCCTCCCTCACATCGATCCGATCCAAGAGGAGAGTGAAGAGGAGAGTGCATGCCTGGCGGTAAACTACAGTCTTTCCTGGAAGACTCTCCAGGCCGTTGCATGGAAAGCCGACCAAGCTTAGATTAACAGGAGTAGGGGGCATACAGGGCTGCTCGTATAAAGATATTTAGCTATGATGGTATTTATGAGTTACTTTATTATAGAAAGCTCTATTCATTTCAGAGGAAGTAGATGGATAGAGTGGGGGGGTAGAGTTGGCATACACCACCATATGTGTTATTTCATAGTTTGGATGTCTTCACTATTATTATACAATGTAGAAAATAGTAAAAATAAAGAAAAACCCTCGAATGAGTAGGTGTTCTAAAACGTTTGACCGGTAGTGTACATCGTGGTGGTTGGTTGGGGATTGGCCAGGTGGGAGTCTGTCTGAGGTAGGTTGGGGTTTAAGGTGCTTTTGGAAAAAATATATCCAGGAACTATAGGCCTAATGTGTATTTAGACTTCAAGTATGTTCAGGTAGCATTACACTATGCCCAAACATGGGCCAAAATGCCTGACTGCCCAACACTAAATCAGACTTCTCCCACCCCCAGAATGTTACACATTATCAAGATATTTAATTATATTTCTATTCTAGTGTTATAAGGATGTTCAGATACTGCCGCAGTGGTCTAAGGCACTACATCTCAGTGCAAGATGCGTCACTACAGTCCCTGGTTTGAATCCAGGCTGTATCACATCCGGCCGTAATTGGGAGTCCCATAGAGCGGCGCACAATTGGCCCAGTGTCGTCCTGGTTTGGCCGGTGTAGGTCGTCATTCTAAATAAGAATTTGTTCTTAACTGACTTGCCTAGTTAAATAAAGGATAAATACAAATAAAATACTGAACCAAAGCCATGCTAATGCTACTTGCTAACACTGACTTCACTGACCCAGCCCTACTTGCATTCCTTGAACACTTACAGTAAGTTACTCCTTTCTATCCCTCTGCAGACAGTGCAGTCTCTCTAAGCACCCATTCACCATTGTACTCGTCCTCTGAGAGACTGGGCCAAGGCCTTGCGTAACAACTCCCCCATCCATACCCCATCCCTGCTTATTCTCTGGCAGTAAAATTAGGTCTTTGGCCCACTTGTCTCCTCCTCCCTCTCTCGCTCTCCTCCCTCCCACCCTCCCTCCCTCCCTTCTTCGCTTGCTCTCTCTCTCTCTCTCTCTCTCTCTCTCTCTCTCTCTCTCTCTCTCTCTCTCTCTCTCTCTCTCTCTCTCTCTCTCTCTCGCTCTCTGTGTTTCTGCTCCCTGTTACGAGAATCATGTGAGAATAGTCAGATAGACAGTCGTTTTTCTTCCATAACAACACGTTTTCAAGCTGAAGTGGATGTGGACTGAGAGACAGGTATGATTATGATTATGATTAGTACAGATTATGACTATGAAACAGATTCTCTGCTGTGTTGTTGTCTGTTTCTGCTGTCCGTGGTGTTTCTGGAGCCTGTAGGGCATATAGTCCTCTGGGCCTCACTAGGAGGAGGAGGAGCTGGTGTCCAGGTGCTTTCCAGTTAGTCCATTCTAGAAGAGATTTCTGGGGGAAACTCTGGCTGTGGCTGGTTCAGTTGATGTTCGTTTAATGGGACGTGGTGGAAATTGCTGCAAAAATGTTGTCAGTATAAGGGGAAATCACATGACATGACAGACACGCTCTCCGACAGATGGTTGGTTGGCTTTTCTGCTTCCTATGGCCTGTCATCCTCGTCTTCATCCTCAGCATCATTCTCTAGTGCTCCCTCTAAGCCACGTGCTAGTCCTGGAGTAAGCCAGGTGGGTTGTCAAGGGAGACTGCATGAGGCTCAGTGTTAAGAACCGGGGATAGATGACCACATGCCGTGGGTTTGAGGAAAACTCCTCTCCTTAAATCCCTGTTCGCCCCTCTCCCCAGCCTACAGCTGGCTGTGTTTGGTTGGGGAGCAGTGGAGGGGGAGGGAGGGTCAATGAAAACACAGCTGGTCTGACCCCCTCCAAAACCAGCTGCTGTCACAAAAGACCCCTGTCAAGCGTTTGGAGAGGTGGCCTAGCTGCCTGCCTGAATCTGCATCTCTTTCCCTCCCCTCTTCACTTCCTCTCCTTTTCTCTCTCTTCATTGTGTCCCCCCCAGACCCCACCCAGCTGTTCCAGGGTTTTTACTTTGCTTCTCCTCCGACTGAACAAACCTGACTACACACACACACTTGCGCACACACACACATAGTTACGCACACACACACACACACACACTTATGCATGCACACACACTTGTGCATGCACACACACTTACGCGTGCACACGCACACACACTTATGCACATACTCATTATCCCTGAGTGACAGATAAAAAATAAAAAAACACCTTATGAAACAGTGGGGACTGTGAAGCAACACAAACATAGGCGCACACACACACACACACACACACACACACACACACACACACACACACACACACACACACACACACACACACACACACACACACACACACACACACACACACACACACACACACACACACACACACAGAGAGACAATAACAGACGCACTATACACACACGTACACATGGATTTTGCACTATGTGGTAGTGTTGGAGTAGGGGTCTGAGGGCACACAATATGTTGTGAAATTTTTAAGTGTATTGTAATGTTTTGAAAATTATATAAACTGCATTCATTTTGCTGGACCCCAGGAAGAGTAGCTGCAGCCTCGGCAGCAGCTAATGGGGATCCATAATAAATACAAATACACACCTATGCAATCCCCCTTGAGACAAATGTTTGATCAGTCACACCAAAGGCTGTGGCTTAGTATTGGCTGTGTGCCTCTGAGGCCTCCAGGACTGGTAGAAGCCTGGAGCTGTAGTTACAATCCAGTGGCTGGCTGTGAGGCCTTGAGGGTGGGCTGCTGCGTGCTGGCTTGATGCCACACCCTCCCTCCCCTATCCCATTGTTCCAATCCCTGACAAGTTGCAAGTGCCTCTCTATTCACGCTGACTGTGGGGGGTGGGCGGGCCTTTGTGTGGCAGCCATTGCGTCGGACACACGCTCTCATTTGATAGACGCGTGCTGACAAAAGAGAAAAGGGGGACACTTCGGTTAATTCTTTGCGGCGCTACAGTGAAAAGGGTAGAAGCGGCGGCCATCTGTTATTCGTGCTTCTAATCTATGCTTTGCCCACACTGTGGACCCACACTCCTCCCGTGATCCCTCCCTCCCTCTCTGCCCCAAAGTCCCTGCTTTTGTCCTGGCACGCTTGTTTAGGGAGTATTTTCATTGTTGTGGTTAGCCTGTCTTCTCACTGGGTTTTGGGAGTGGACAGACATGGTGTTGTAAGTGTCCTGGGCTCTGAGTTATTCCTCTCTGCCTTGGCCATTCTGCAAGGAAGAGAAGGTCGACGTTCTCTCCGCTCACTTCCTCTCCTCCTCTCTCATCTCTTCTCTTCTCCTCTCTGCCTGAAGAGCTGAAAGTGTCTTTTGTTGATCCTGGGCCACTCTCCACTCTGACGCTTTGTTTCACAGCAACGAGACTAAACAACTGGTCTGATCTTTCTCTCTCTCTCATTGGATAAGTACTTCGACTGGCACATGCTCCTCTGCCCTGTTACAAGTGCTCCTTGACATTGACACACGGCAGCCCTGGTGTAGCCCACTAAATGTTTGAATCTCTGTTTATCTGCACCAATCAGGCCATTCGTTTGGGATCAATACTGTTTTTGTAGCCCGTCAAGGTCATTCAGGGAACAAGGCTCGAGTCTAAAACACCACCGACTAAACTGCAATCGATGTTGTTGAAGACAATTACCTCTCCTCTTATAGGGTGCAGTGACAGTTCTGAACGAAACACTTTCACAGGGCTTTTTTTAAGTCACCCTATTTTTGCGTGGCACCACATGTTCGTTGACGAGTCTGGCCCCGCTGGGCACAGACGTCACTTCAATGTCTATTCCACCTTGGTTCAACGTAATTTAATAGAAATGTGGGTTCAATCAGTGTGTGCCCAGTGGTGCTTTTCTGCACGAACACTCTCCGTTAAATGTAGGATTGGCTAGGGGATGTGACTGGCTGCCTGTTTTTAGGCTGCTGCTGCCGGGAGCCCCGCTGTTCTCGTTGCCCTAGAAAATTCTGCAAGCTTTTTTCTCGGCTTCCAGTGAGAGCGCCCGCCTGTAGACAGACAGTGGAGGGAGACAGAGTCACAGAGACATGCTGACTTAAAAGCTTATCGATCTCTCAGAGCTAGCCTGACTCCACTCTCTCCAACTCCACTGTCTGATCTCCCAGTGGGTCACTACAACAGACTGCCCACCCGTCCAGGGTGAAAGCATTCCTGGCTGCCTCGCATCGCATTTGTGGGTTCACTTGGGGCCAAAGGTCACAGGCGAAGAGGGACCTGGCTTTATGGTATTTTTTGGCACGTGGGGGTGATTGTATGGGGCTCACTCAGCCTCCTTTGTGTCCCCCTCCTGTCTGGTCCCATACCCCACCTCCGCCCCCCCACCACCCGGCAGCTGTCCCCCCTCCATTAACATGACAAAGTGGCGCTGTTCTGTTCCACACCAGGGACGCTGCTAGCTTTCATGGTGGGGCCATTTGGGCCAGCCCAGCCCTGCAGTGGGCCATCTGTGTTTGGCCTCTACTCTTTTACTCTCTCCTCTCCTACTGTGAGTCACTCAGAGCAGGGCAGGGTGTGACAGACAGTCAGACCACTGGGGCCTCCTAGAATACCATGAGGTAATTCACATTACACCCAATCAGAGCGAGACAAAGTTAAACATGACATTGTCACTCCAACCACAGCCTTAGAGGGACGATGTAAGAATGTGAGTGTCGTTTTTAAACCAGAGCCCCATGAGGTAATGGTATGGCCCAGGCAGACCTAGAAACACCCCGCCACCACTGCCTCTCCATCTTTCCCCATTGAAGAGGGGCGTGTGGATGAGAGGAGGGGTGAGATGGAGAGGGAGAGGGAGGGAGAGGGAGAGGGAGGGAGAGGGAGAGGGAGGGAGAGGAAATCAATCAAGTGATGTCATACGTGAAACCCGTTGAGGAAGAAAGTGGAGACTGTAGGAACTTGTCTTTTGGTAGCAGTTTGTTTTCTTCTCACTAGTCTCTTGCGGTTGGTTAACTGCTTTAGGGGATGTTGTGAAATATATGTTCTGGATGTTTCCATACTGAATGTGATGCATAGGAAATATCCTGGGGCTTGAAAGCCACACACCTTCCTCTCTGCTGAAATAGAATTTTGTCATATATTTCTACACTGTTGCATTGATATGCACTCTTATTTCCCAGCACCGTGTAGCAGTTAGTTCATCGGGTGACTAACTCATATGCATCGCTGGTGATCTCACTATGTGCCTCTAGGACGGTTCAGCCTATCATATCTCAGGATTAGATTCACACACCCTCAGTAATACACGACCGGTGCTTGACCCTGCGGTGTTATTTCTCTGCTCAGTCCTGGATGTAAATGTGATGCTCGGCCAGCAGTCGAAGCTTTAATTAAAAGTGACCGGTGTTCTCTGAGGAGACCCTAATCATAGAGAAAGGAGTACTAGGATTACTTCACTGATATTTTCACATATATAGCCATTAAATGCTTTGAAAGGCTGGTCATGGCTCACATCAACACCATCATCCTAGACAGCCTGGACCTACTCCAATTCTCATACCGCCCCAACAGATCCACAGATGACACAATCGCTATTGCGCTCCACACTGCCCTCACCCACCTGGACAAAAGGAATACCTATGTAAGAATGGTGTTCATTGACTACAGCTCAGCATTCAACACCATAGTCCCCTCAAAGCTCATCACCAAGCTCAGGACCCTGGAACTGAACACCTCCCTCTGCAACTGGATCCTGGACTTCCTGACGGGCTGCCTCCTGGCGGTGAGGATAAGCAACAACACACCCGCAACACTGACCCTCTACATGGGGGCCCCTCAGGGGTGTGTGCTTAGTCCCGTGCTGTACTCCCTGTTCACCCACGAATGCGTGGTCGCGCAAGACTCCAACACCATCATCAAGTTTGATGACGACACGAAAGTGGTAGGACTGATAGCTGATGACGATGAGACAGCCTATAGGTAGGAGGTCAGAGACCTGACAGTGTGCCAGGACAACAACCTCTCCTTCAACATCAGCAAGACAAATAAGATGATCGTGGATTACAGGAAACGGAGGGAGAAGCACATCCTCATCCACATCAATGGGGCTGCAGTGGAACAGGTTGAGAGCTTCAAGTTTCTCTGTGTCCACATCACTAAGGAATTAACATTTATTTATTTTTTTACCTTTATTTAACTAGGCAAGTCAGTTAAGAACACATTCTTATTTTCAATGACGTCCTAGGAACAATGGATTAACTGCCTTGTTCAGGGGCAGAACGACAGATCTGTACCTTGTCAGCTCGGGGATTCGATCGTTCAACCTTTTGGTTACTGTTCAAACGCTCTAACCACTAGGCTACGCTGCCGCCCCAATGGTCCACACACACTCACACAGTTGTGAGGGCACAACAGCGCTTCTTCCCTCTCAGGAGGCTGAAGAGCTTTGGCATGGGCACTCAGATCTGGAAAATTCTACACCATTGAGAGCATCTTGACTGTCTGCATCCCCACTTGGTATGGCAACTGCAAGGCCCTCGACTCAACAATGGGTGGTGAGTACAACCCTGTACATCACTGGGGCCGAGCTCCCGGCTATCCAGGACTATGAGTTAAGCTGTAAACCATACTATTTACCAAATCGTTTTCATCTATATTTTGCAGGCTATCTGCATTGACCCTTTTTGCACTAACTTGTTGTTTACGAAGCATGTGACGAATAACATTTTGATTTCACACACACACACACACACACACACACACACACACACACACACACACACACACACACACACACACACACACACACACACACACACACACACACACACACACACACACACACACACACACACACACACACACACACACACACACACACCAAGCCAGCTCTACCTCATAATGACAAAAAAACAGGTTTTTAGAAACGTTTGCAAATGTGTGTTTCGCTGTGTGTGGGAGGGAAAGGGTTTTCAGCATCCTATTACTTTGTCTCTCAGTCCCTGTTTCTGTTTCTCTCATTCCTCTCTCTCTGCTCTGATCCTGCTCAGGAATAGGTCTTGTTGCTGTAAACACTGGCACATTTCCTCTTCAGCACAAGGTTGTGCTTGCGTTCTGTTTCTTTCCCTCTCGTCTCATCTCAAGTGTAAGCAGCACCAACTTCATCAGAGAGGAGGAAAGTCCCAGAAGGCTGAAGGAATTAGGAGACGAGAGAGAGAATCACACACTGCACGACTAGAAAAAACACAGGAGAACGAGGGCAGGAAGGAGGGAGGCTACAGATAATCGAGTGGCAAGGTGTACAGGAGAGGGACTGAAAGAGGCGACAGATAGGGCAGTACTCTGTTACTAGAGGGTAGCCTAACACTCCAGTCCTCAGGTGCTGAACTCAACGTAGGCTGAGGGCTCCCCTCCATGGCTATTACTCTGAAAACTGTACCATGGTCAGTGTTACAGCTGTCTGCAATGACCTGCCTTGTGGACACAATTAGAGGTTGAGTGGCCCACGTGTAATAGCTACTCTGTGTGTGTGCGTGCGTGTGTGTGTGCGTGTGTGTGTGAGTGTGCGTGTGTGTTTGTGTGTGCGCAGAGCACTGGTGTTGCATATCAGGTCTCAGGCTCACTGCTGCCCCTTTGTTAGCCCACCAGACATGTGACCCAATTCAGTCTGCCTGCTCCCTCTACACACACATACATGCACACACACACACCCTGGAGAGAGGAAAGCCATCGATCCTCTCTCTCTCAGGCAATTTACAGTCGAGAGCCACAGTTTAGTTACCAGACTGTAAAAAAAAGGAAGGCTGAAGCATTTCCTTCATGGTTGGTTGGTGCCGTTAAATAGGCTGCATTCTGAATGTTTTGGGATGCCGCAAGGAGGTACACACACATACTCACACATTTCTCTATCCTCCATAGTTTTTTTTACCAGATTGGTGACAATGTGTCTTTGTAGTGGGGAACAGAGCAGGCTTTTGGTTGTAAAGGGGGAGAGAGAGGGAGAGAGAGGGATAGGCATTGAACAGAGCCACACATCGATCCCAGTGCTTTTCAGATGAGTGTCTGGACTTGGCTCTGGCCAGCACAGGACCGGACAGTGGGGCTGTGTCCTGAAGCTCAGAAGATGATTGGACAGGAGGAGAGTCACAAGTTATTTACTTCTGTGGACTTAGCTGATTGGTATCTGATTTGCGACAATCGTTAGGAAAGTTGAGCTCTATCTCATACAGTGTGGCAAACAGGAATTTTGGATCAAACCAATCCCAGACAATTGATACACACACTTGACATGAGCCTGGTTGAAAGCACACTTACACTGGAGCTCATCCATGCACATAATGTTTGAATCATAGTAGCACAGCAACACAAGTCAACTGCATACATAGTTACTTTCAAACTGGCCCAGTGTATCTTTAGTGTACTCTGTTCGTATACTCCTAACAGTAGAGTGCATTTGAGTATGGATGTACTTTGTGTGCACACACACTTGCTGTTGAGGTTTGGGAAATGCCTGCGGCTTGTGGTATGTTTCAGGAAATGACGTCATCCAGGAACAGTTGGTGCAGGTTTCTAATTTCCATCCCAAACCCATGGAAATAGTCTGTCTGTTTGCGCTTGCCATAATATTGGAAGAATCGTGTGCAATAAAGATGAATAGAAAAAGAAAACACAGGGCTATATTGTTGTCATAGACTCTGTATAGAATAACAACCACTGTTTGTCTAAAATTTGGAACGAGAGTAGGAAGAAGAGGATGATACAAGGAGGGGGAGAGTTGTGAGAAGAGATGAGGAATCGCTGACATGGATAGAAAAATGGAAAGAGAGGAAAAGAGATGCCTATAGGAGAGAGAACATGACAACTATGTACATACAATGAAAATAACTGCCAGAGTTTGAGAATGGAGAGATGAGCACTGAGGAGGAGATGTCTCTTTTGTGCCACTGAGTCTGGCTTTAATTCCATGTCTACAAATTAAAAATGGATATGTTGGATTCATGCCTCCATCTCAACCAAAAATCGAAGTGCATTTAAAGTTTGATTTGATTTTGACCTATTCTTTAACTTAGAGTTTTGGTTGAGATGGAGACATGAATCCAACATATTAATTAACAATTGAAGATAGTTAATTAATAAGATCTGAAATCAGTCAAAGCTTGAAACCCTAGGCCTGTTTTGTCTATTTTTAGTTGAACCCTGGGTTAAATTGAAGCAATAGCTGTTGATGACTCATCAATATTTAGGCCGATGTTGGATTTGCTGATACATGACCTACAAAAGATGGTTCCGTTTCATTTCTCTGTTAAATCTACCCTTGGGATTGCATTTGATAGCAACAGTGAATCTAGTTGTAGTAAGAAATCTTTTGCTTATCATTCTCACAATAGCGCATTGCTATTAGTCAGTGACAAATATGGAAGTTAAGTAGGACTGGACTTGGTTAAAACCCTGCATGGGAGATCAAATGGAGAGCTGTACATAAATCAATTATCCAGTAGGAGGTGCTGCCCAGCTTATTTATTATTTGTTTTGACAGTGGATATAATGTTGGAGATCTGACATTGTTTCAAAGGTACAAATTCAACATATTTTATGAAAGTTTGGACTATGTTAAAAATTGGTTACCAATTGGTTACCATAACATAATCCTGTGGTTAAAATGACACCCTCAAAACAACAGTTGCTGAATTTTTTTCAAATCCAATGCATGTTCCATGTAAATTCCACGTCACTACTTTTGACAAATTATGTTAAAACAACATTGATTCAACAAGTTTGTGCAGAGTGGGATGTGTATTGTGGGTTTGCATGTGAGTCTGTCATGCACAAATGATTTAGTTTAGAGCGTTTGTACAGCACAGGGGGTTGGTGGCACCTTAATTGGGGAGGACGGGATAATGATAATGGATGGAGCGGACTCCGTGGAATTGTATCAAATCATCAAACAGACATTATTATGAGCCGTCTTCCCTTTAGAGGCCTCCAGTGTTGTACAGGTGGGCTATTTGATCGGAATTGTTTCAACTGTTCGTGAGTGTGTGTTCGCATGCGAGCGCTTGCGTGTGTTGGTCTGTTCATGGACATGAAAGAATATGTCTACCACCGCAGGTCCTGTGCTTACTCGAGCATAGTTAAACATCAGTAAAACATTGGAGTTTACAAGTTGCGCCACCACACATAAATATGTAGCATTGAGGCCACTCAAAAGTGAAACATCAGAGTACACACACACACACAGCTTTGTTTTCGTGAATTTTTGGGGAGTAAAAATGTGTTTCCTTTCAAAATCCTATTTTCCATAACCCTTAACCGAACCTTAACCCTAATCTGACCCCATAACGCTAAACCTAACTCTCAAACCTAACCCTAACCTTAAACCCAAACCCTAAACCTTTCAAATTAGTGTTGTATTCCTACCTTGTCAGGACGTTCTGGTGGCTTGTCAGGACATTGTGGTCTTAATAATGTAGGAAAACATGTACACACACACACACACACACACACACACACACACACACACACACACACACACACACACACACACACACACACACACACACACACACACACACACACACACACACACACCAAGCCAGCTCTACTGGTGGGCCCTCATTTGGGTCATGAGAAATTCAATTAACAACACCGAGCAATCAATGTTAACGGTGCCTAGGGCTCAGCACACCACACCACCCCATACCATACCATACCACACCACCCCACACCACACCACACCACACCACACCACCCCACACCACACCACCCCATACCACACCACCCCATACCATACCATACCACACCCCCCACCCCACACCACACCACCCCACACCACACCACACCACCCCACACCACACCACCCCACACCACACCACCCCATACCATACCACACCACCCCACCCCACCCCATACCATACCACACCACCCCACACCACACCACCCCACACCACACCACCCCATACCACACCACCCCCATACCATACCACACCACCCCACCCCATACCACACCACCCCCACCCACCCCATACCATACCATACCACACCCCCCACCCCATACCATACCACACCCCCCATACCCCACCCCACCCCACCACCCACACCACACCACCACCCCCACACCACACCACACCACACCACACCACCCCATACCACACCACCCCATACCATACCATACCATACCATACCACACCACACCACCCCATACCACACCACCCCACACCACACCACACCACCCCACACCACACCACCCCATACCATACCATACCAGGCTGCATGGCTATTTCTGTTGGGGTAAAACCTTTACTCCAGGGGTAGACAACTAGATTCAGCGGCAAGACCATTTTTGTCGACGTGGATGGTCGGGGGGTCGGAACATAATGATAATATTTTTTAGACTGCAAATTGACCACAACTAAGCCCAAAAATAGATTTATTTGAAAATAAGAATCATTATATACCTTCATTACATTGAGACACGATCACATATGTCTCTTTTTTCTTTTTGATAATATAATATATATTTTTTAATTATCACTCACAGGCCGTTTGGCCCGCGTGCCGCCAGTTGCCTGCTCTTCTCTTCTCCATGATCCCATGGGAAAACAGAACAACAACACAGTTAGAAAACCATAAATATCCTGTATTCTAATTCCTAATTTAAATGCAATCCACAGGGGAAGATTACTCATAGTTTCGTTAAGGTGTGCACTCCAGTTAGCTCCATAGAAAAATAATGACTATATTCTAATTCTATGTGTAATCAACAGCAAGAACAGGGCTCTGGCGAGTGCTGAACAGCAGAGCTAGTGTTACCATGGGAATGATTAGGGTGTGATGGTGATGTTAAAACACTGGTTGATTGAATTCTTTGGAAGCCATTTTTGTTACGTAAGGAGGAATCTGAGCAGTATGTGTTCCCATCCAGCCTGTGAGGTCATCGTGTTCGATAACTATACCATTAATAGGCTTATGGGAGAGCTCAGCCCACCGCTGTATGCTTTGCCTACAGTGAATTATCAAGCTAATCTATCTGTATGACACAACACAGATGGACACACTTTCTTTCTGGCTGTCTCCCATTTTGTGAAGCTATCTCTCTTTCTTTGTCCTCCTCTCATGCACTGTCTATTTTTATAGGTCTAGCTATCTCTCGTTCCCTCTTTCTCTCCCTTCATCTCTCTTTTCTCCAACTGAGAGAGAGAGAGAGAGAGAGAGAGAGAGAGAGAGAGAGAGAGAGAGAGAGAGAGAGAGAGAGAGAGAGAGAGAGAGAGAGAGAGAGAGAGAGTTGCTTTCTTGTCTTTGGAGCAGTATAGTGCTTAGTGAATGAATGGCTTCCAGGCAGAGGTGAACGTGTGACCAGGCAGGCTGCAGTCACAGAAAAGACCCCCATCCCAGACCCCTGCCAACAGCCTTCAGCCTCACTGGTCATCACAGATGGACGGATGAAACTGTGTCACCGCTAGTCTAATCACCTCTCCGCTCCGCTCCTCCCCCTCTCACTCTTTCCTCTCTCATCCTCTCTCATTCTCATCCTCTCTGTGTCTCCCTGTCTGTCCTCTTCGTCCTCCCATCCTCTCGGACAGGTTTTGGAGAGGCTGAAAATGAACCGTCCCTCTCACAGGCAATTCAAACAGGAGTGTGTGTGTTAGAGACACACGTACACATTACACACACACAGCGACAGGGGTCTGTGTGAATGTGTCGGTTGCCTTCTCTCCAAGTTAATCTCTTAAGAAGAGGTGTGGTTCTCTCTCTCTCTCTCTCTCTCTCTCTCTCTCTCTGATCCCCAAGCAGATTTTCATCGCATGTTGTGTTAGTTGAATTCTCCTCCGCTGCTGCTGCTGCCGCTGCGAGTCTCAGGGCGTTCTCTTTTTCGCATTTTTGAACGCCCATCATCATCATCTCTCCACTTCTTCTTCTACTGCTCTCTGCCTCTTCTTCTGCTTTCACTAGTCTGAGATGAGTTTGAGCGCTGAGATGGGGGAGGACATCGAGCTACGGTGAGTGTTTGTGGCTGGGGGGATTAGGGGGGGGGAGGGGGGGTTACAGTAGGGTGATGTGTTGCAGTAGCTGTGAACACAGGTCAATAGCCTAGCTCTAGCGTGTCTGTAGTTAGCGATAGCATTAGCCTCGGTTATTATTGGCCATAGCCATTTCAGCAGCTGTCAAAACTGACGGGGCGTCTAGTAGCTTATTCCAGGAGCTCATAGTCTTAGCAGCTCTATTAGCCCCCGCGCCCATATGGAGACGATTTAGAGTCTCAATTGATATCCCAAAATACCTAATATTTGTTTATGTGCCGCATGTCCAACATTAAATGTTAAGGGATGTTTTCATAGCAGAAAAGGATGAATCTTAGTAATCTTACCACCACAGAAGTAGAAGAAGAAGTAGCAGCAAAAGCCAAGTTAAGCAGACACAGGAGAAAAGTGGGACTGTTTTTGTCTTTTTGTTTGAGTGATTGGCAATGCAACACTTCTCTTATGTTGAGAAAAGGGAAATGCTTTTCACAAGTTATTTCCTGAGGTGTGTGTTTGAGAATTGTGAGATGTGAGTGCTGTCTGCACACTTGCTCTTGTCTGAATGACTCCTTGTGGATTAGAGAGCCTGTGACCTGGGTCTAGCCTGGGTCTAGCCTGGGCAGATAAGAGCATGTGAGAGGTCTTCACATGGCTGCTGTGTTTTAACATTAGTCCTGCTGTTTAGGGAGCCCCTACGAACACCCTGGACCAGCTGGACCGCCCACTGCAGCCATGCCCGCTCTCTCTCTGCCCGCCCGCTCTCTCTCTCGCGCTCTCTCTCTGCCCACTCTCTCTCTCTCTCTGCCCGCTCTCTCTCTCTCTGCCCGCTCTCTCTCTCTCTGCCCGCCTGCCTGCTCTCTCCCGCTCTCTCTCTCTCTGCCCGCCCTCTCTCTCTCTCTCTCTCCCTCTCTCTCTCTCTCTCTCTCTGCCCGCCCTCTCTCTCTCTCTCTCTCTCTCTCTCTCTCTCTCTCTGCCCGCCCTCTCTCGCTCTCTCTCTCTCTCTCTCTCTCTCTCTCTCACACTCTCTCTCTCTCACTCTCTCTCTCTGTATCTCTCTCTCTCTCTCTTTTTTTCTCTCTCTCTCTCTCTCTCTCTCTCTCTCTCTCTCTCTCTCTCTGTATCTCTCTCTCTCTTCTCTCTCTCTCTCTCTCTCTCTCTCTCTCTCTCTCTCTCTCTCTCTCTCTCTCTGCCCACTCTCTCTCTCTCTGCCCGCTCTCTCTCTCTCTGCCCGCCTCCAAGGGCACAGGGGGATTTAGGTGTTTCTGTTGTTAATCTCCATGTCCTGGAGCACACACACAGGCGTGTGTATCTCATCTCCACTCAGAGGCCCTTGGCTAAGAGCTTAGCCTGTGTTTGTGAAGAAAGGAGGGAGGGACAGAGGAAAGAGGAGTATGAGTAAGCTATGAGGGCACAGCTGTGTGTTTGGGAGGGACATTACATTTATCTTTATTTAACTAGTCAAGTCAGTTAAGAACAAATTCTTATTTACAATGACGGCCTAGGAACAATGACAAGATGACAAGTCAAAATGTTCTGATTTTGTAGCAGGTCTATGAGATGAGAAAAGGTGACATGGCACATAGGTTCTACTTGCACCACATGGCTCTGTGTCATAGAACGTCTTACCTTCACATCGCAAACATATTACTGTATTACTGCTCCCCTTTAGCTTGTTATTCCCAAGCCTCAATGCTCCCTAACAGGTCTCACTGTGGTTGTATCCCAAATCACCACCCTATTCACTATGTCATTGGTTCTCAATCCTGGTCCCGGGGACATTTTTTGTTTTTGTCCTAGCACGACACAGCTGATTCAAATCATCAAAGCCTTTTGATGAGTTGATGATTTGAATCAGCTGTGTAGTGCTAGGGCAAAAACAAAAATGTGCACCCCATTGGGTCCCCGGGAGCAGGATTGAGAACCAGTGCCCTATGTAAGTGCACTATTTGGGACCTGGTCAAAAGTAGTGCACTACACAGGGAATAGGGTGGCATTTGGGACATGTCCACGTGTCTCTCTCAGTGATTATATCCGAAAGACAGAGACAATACTGGATCATTGTTGGTCTCAAGTTGCTCCTGTCCTGTTTGATATTGATGTCCTTGATTAGTCATCATTTTGAGATCACTTGGCAGAGATGAAGGTTGGGAAGGCAGGTTGATTTGTTGCCAGAAAATTAAATAGACACTGCTGCTGTATCTTTACTGTAAACACATGACACTCCTTAGACACTGCTGCTGTATCTTTACTGTAAACACATGACACTCCTTAGATACTGCTGCTGTATCTTTACTGTAAACACAAGACACTCCTTAGACTCTGCTGCTGTATCCTTACTGTAAACACATGACACTCCTTAGACACTGCTGCTGTATCCTTACTGTAAACACATGACACTCCTTAGACACTGCTGCTCTATCTTTACTGTAAACACATGACACTCCTTAGACACTGCTGCTCTATCTTTACTGTAAACACATGACACTCCTTAGACACTACTGCTCTATCTTTACTGTAAACACATGACACTCCTTAGACACTGCTGCTCTATCTTTACTGTAAACACATGACACTCCTTAGACACTGCTGCTGTATCTTTACTGTAAACACATGACACTCCTTAGACTCTGCTGCTGTGGCTTTACTCTAAATGCATTCTGATAGATGCTTTGATAAATTGGCACTAAATAGTAATGACCGAAATAGGAAGTCAATTTGCTCTCTCCTAGCAGTATGTATGCTTGGTAGTACTGGTCTGGGTGAGTGTATGTTAGAGAACTGGAAAGTCACTGCTATGGAATCTTTATGGAAATTCCAACTCGGCCTTGGCAGTTGGCACACTCACTCGACCCCTTCTTCGATGATGTGTATATATAATGGAAAAGGAGAGCAGAAGTCCCCCCACACACACACACACACACACACACACACACACACACACACACACACACACACACACACACACACACACACACACACACACACACACACACACACACACACACACACACACACACACACACACACACACACACACACACACACACTGAAGCTCGACACCATCCACATACACATGCAGACGGTTATTTTGACCTGTAGCCTTACATGCTGACCAGACTGCACACTTTGATTTTGTCCACCTACACCAGATGCGATCACGACACGCAGGTTGAAATATCAAAACAAACTCTGAACCAATTATATTAATTTGGGGACAGGTCAAAAAGCATGAAACATTTCTGGAAATGTAGCTAGTTAGCTTGCTGTTGCTAGTTCATTTGTCCTGGGATATAAACATTGGGTTGTTATTTTACCTGAAATTGCACAAGGTCCTCAACTCTGACAATTAATCCACAGATAAAACGGTCAACCGAATTCGTGTCTTGTCATCTCTCCTCCTTCCTTCAGGCTTCTTATTGTTATTATTATTTTGGACTTAATATGCCAGTTGGCAAACAACTTTAGGTGCATTACCGCAACCGACTGGAGTGTGGACCTGAGTTCATCTTTCAATCCCCCCGTGGGTATATGCTCCCCCTAAAAACCAATGAGGAGATGGCAGGACTTGCAGCCCCTAAAGTGTAAAAAATAGAACCCATTTCTATTTTAGAGACTGGCCACGCAGACACGTGCTAGCAGTGTGGGTGCAATGATTGAATAACATGTATGTGTACATTTATTTTTGCAACGTTCGCGCAGAGTAGCAAGACATTGTTTACTGTGCCATACATTACAATGGGATTCAGGAAGGAGCTGTAAATGTTACTAATCTTCTGGAGAGAAAAATGCTGCCTCTGCAGAAACAGGACAAATAGTGATAAGGCACATTTAATGCCTTTTAGCGTTATGACTTAATGCATTTAATATTTGTTTGTTTTTTTGCGCCCTCCCTCACACTAGCTGTTTGCGCTTGAAATGTGTCTCCACGGCCATAAATAATAAATAACGTGACAACTTTAAAGATATTCCCATGACTGCGTTGTTAGGCGTGTTCAGTTCTAATATGGTGTTCTATTAGTGGGTTTGTGGAACTACTTCCAGAGAGTCCCACCGCCACACCTGTTGTCATGGGGATGCACCCTATTCATGTACTTTATATGCTGCGGAATCCCAGAGATCAGCAGAGCAGAGCAGTGTGAGGGACAGGCAGTCAGAGACCAGGGCAGGGCATCCCTCTCATTATATTAACTGACTTACTCTCTGACCAGCCTGTGGTTCAGTCTAATTGAGTTTGGGCCTTGGACCTTCTCAGCAGTGGTCTTCTCAGAAGCCCCTCGGCCTGTGGCTTCTTCTTCCTAATTGCATTAGGGCCACAGGAAGGACTGATTGAGTGTTAGTGTCGTAGCCTGTTTAAAGCTAATTATGTCTGTTGCCATGCCGAGGTACATCAACTATCTGACCACAATAACAGATGCCCTGTGTGTTCTGACCCCCACACCCATCCGGATCATCAGAGGTGTAAAGTAGTTCAGTAAAAATCATTTAAAGTACTACTTAAGGAGTTATTTGTGGTATCTGTACTTTGCTTTACTATTTATATTTTTGACAACTTTTACTTTTACTTCACTACTTTTCTAAAGAGAAGAATGTGCTTTTTACTCCATACATTTTCCCTGACATCCAAAAGTAGTCTTTACATTTTGCATGGCTTGCAGGACAGGAAAGTGGTCCATCCCTGGTCATCTACATTTACATTTACATTTAAGTCATTTAGCAGACGCTCTTATCCAGAGCGACTTACAAATTGGTGCATTCACCTTATGACATCCAGTGGAACAGCCACTTTACAATAGTGCATATACATTTTTTAAGGGGGGTGAGAAGGATTACTTTATCCTATCCTAGGTATTCCTTAAAGAGGTGGGGTTTCAGGTGTCATCTCTACTGCCTCTGATCTTGCAGACTCAATAAACACAAATGCTTCATTCGTAAATTATGTCTGAGTGTTGTAGTGTACCCCTGGCTGTCCGTACATTTCAAAAACAAGATAATGGTGCCATCTTGATTGTTTAATATAGGGAATTTGAAATGATTTATTCTTATATAAATTTTAGCAATTACATTTACTTTTGATACTTAAGTATATTTAAAACTAAATACTTTTAGACTTTTACTCAAGTAGTATTTTACTGGATGACTTTCACTTTTACTTGGGTCATTTTCTATTAAGGTATCTTTACTTTTACTCAAGTATGAAAATTGGGTACTGTGGGTCATCCAGGTCACCGCTGTTTGGAAGTGTGGGTGGGGGTAAGATTGTGCGTGTGTGTGTGTGTGTGTGTGTGTGTGTGTGTGTGTGTGTGTGTGTGTGTGTGTGTGTGTGTGTGTGTGTGTGTGTGTGTGTGTGTGTGTGTGTGTGTGTGTGTGTGTGTGTGTGTGTGTGTGTGTGTGTGTGTAGAGGGCAGATGTGCGTGTGATGTGTTTGTGTTGTGTCAGAGGTTATATATCTGTATAATCTACCTTACATCAGAGTCCACAGTCCTGGCTGTCGCTCACACTGTCATCACAGCCTACACAAGGCATGCATGGTCCATGTTACTGTGTTGGAGGGTGATTGAATTACGGCATGGCCTAATTGACATGAATGTAGATGTGGAATGACAGAGAGTGTCTGCTGGATGAACTATGAGAGGGAATGGGGAGAGAGGCAGGGAAAGAGAGAGAGACAGGGATGGAGAGAGAGACAGGGAAAGAGAGAGAGACAGGGATGGAGAGAGAGACAGGGATGGAGAGAGAGACAGGGATGGAGAGAGAGACAGGGATGGAGAGAGAGACAGGGATGGAGAGAGAGACAGGGATGGAGAGAGAGACAGGGAAAGAGAGAGAGACAGGGAAAGAGAGAGAGACAGGGAAAGAGAGAGAGACAGGGAAAGAGAGAGAGACAGGGAAAGAGAGAGAGACAGGGAAAGAGAGAGAGACAGGGAAAGAGAGAGAGACAGGGAAAGAGAGAGAGACAGGGAAAGAGAGAGAGACAGGGAAAGAGAGAGAGACAGGGAAAGAGAGAGAGACAGGGAAAGAGAGAGAGACAGTGAAAGAGAGAGAGACAGGGAAAGAGAGAGAGACAGGGAAAGAAAGAGGGCTGGAAAGGTACTGTAGATAAGTGTGACGGTAGAATGATATATGATCGGGATTGAGGAGAAACAATGTTTAGTTACACAATGATGGGTGAGAGAGTGGTGCTATGTGATGGATGGTGGTGCTACAGGCAGTAGTTAGCATAGTGACAGTGGAGGAGAGAGCAATTTTTCATGCAAAATTCAAATGTGCATTTCTTATTGAACAAGTTCAGGTATTCCCTCCCTGTTTCATCCTGTTTTCTTCCCTTTGGTGCCTAATGAATAGGACCCAGTGCTGGTGAACTGAGGATAAACAGGGTTGGTGGGGGGTAGAGAGGAGACGTGTCCCAGGCAGACAGGAAGTCTGTGCTGGTTAGAGAGAGTGTCAGTCCGTCAGGCTGAAGACTGCCTTTACACATGACAGCCTCTGTTCCAGCTGTCTCTCCACATCAGCTTTCACACACGCACACCCACCCACGCACACGCACCAGCACACAGCCCACACTCATTATAATATGCGTAACCATCCCGTTCCAGTACACAGGCCTTCATACTGTACTGTAACCTCCAGAGCGTCACTGTTGTATTTGTTCAGTGTTTCCAGTACAGACTACAGATGGTGATGTATTAGCAGTGTTCTGATACAGTTATGTCTTGTCCTCTCCTCAGGGGTTTCTCTGTATCAAATGAACTATGGCTAATGTGACATCGACAGGAAGGACCGCTGACCCCAGAGTTGCGTATCACTGGAATGAAGTGGGGCCGACCTCTTCTCCCAGGGTCAGACAGCAGTCAAAACACTGCTGCCCCTGTTTATGTGGGCTTGGTTCCGCTCCCTCATTCCACAACCACACACACACACAGAGAAGGGGTGGAGGGAGGGGGGGGGTTGGATATGTGGAATGGGGGGAGCGGAAACAGACGGTTGTCGTGGGGACAAGCCAACTCTTTTCTTGCTCTGGGTCGCTCAGTATTTACATTTAGTGTCCGAGAGGCCCCGGAAATTGGATCATCCTGAGGCAGCACAGTGTATATGTGATCTATTAATAAAATGTATTTCTCCACATGAAATACAACATTTTAAATAAATAAATAAAATGCAGTTAACATCATAAAGACGGTTCCTGTTTTTACACAACAGACGTTTGTTTCCTCACGGGGGAACGTTCCTGCAATGCTCCCTGATCTCTAGTAGAATCTAATCACTAGCTGTCTCTCACAGTGTGGTGGCTGCTTGCCCCCTGACCACGGATAGTTGGTCTATTTCTCACTTGCTTTGATAAACGTTTTCCCTGCTCCCTGCCCTGCGGTCAGGCTTTTCTAACTGTGGGAGACCATGATACTTTACCCAGATAACTATATTACCTCAGTAACGGTAATAAACTCAGTCAACTCTGTTGTTCCTCTATAGACTTACCATTACTGAATGAACTAGACTGATGTTCTACTAACCTAGTGTGTGAATGAACTAGACTGATGTTCTACTAACCTAGTGTGTGAATGAACTAGACTGATGTTCTACTAACCTAGTGTGTGAATGAACTAGACTGATGTTCTACTAACCTAGTGTGTGAATTAACTAAACTGATGTTCTACTAACCTAGTGTGTGAATGAACTAGACTGATGTTCTACTAACCTAGTGTGTGAATGAACTAGACTGATGTTCTACTAACCTAGTGTGTGAATGAACTAGACTGATGTTCTACTAACCTAGTGTGTGAATGAACTAGACTGATGTTCTACTAACCTAGTGTGTGAATGAACTAGACTGATGTTCTACTAACCTAGTGTGTGAATGAACTAGACTGATGTTCTACTAACCTAGTGTGTGAATGAACTAGACTGATGTTCTACTAACCTAGTGTGTGAATGAACTAGACTGATGTTCTACTAACCTAGTGTGTGAATGAACTAGACTGATGTTCTACTAACCTAGTGTGCATGTGGAGTGTTTTTTTAAATGTTATTTTTACCCCAATTTTGTGATTACAATCTTGTCTCATCGCTGCAACTCCCCAACTGGCTCGGGAGAGGCGAAGGTCGAGTCATCGAAACCCCAGAACCTTCTTAACACCTGCACCAATGTGTTGGAGGAAACACTGTTCGGCTGACGACCGAAGTCAGCCTGCAGGCACCCGGCCCGGCCCGCCAGGAGGAGTCGCTAGAGCGTGATGAGCCAAGTAAAGCTTCCCCGGGCCGAACCCTCCCCTAACCTGGACGATTGTGCGTCGCCCTATGGGACTCCTGGTCACGGCCGTTAATGACACAGCCTGGGATCAAACCCCAAGTTGTATTGACGTGACAACGTGGCGGCGCAGAGCCTTTAGACCGCAGCGCCACTCGAGAAGGCCTATATGGAGTGGTTTTGTTTCAAACACTGCTTCCAAAGTCTTGAACAGGAATACGCATTTTCTATAGACAAATTGAAATTCTGTTCCTCTCAAATTAATTTAGGATGATTTATCTCTAAATTCACTATCTTTGTGTGTACTCTGATGTTCCACTGTGAGTGGCCTCAATGCTGTGTGTTTATGTGTGGTGGCCCAACTCAAATGTTTTACTGATGATTTACTATGCTAGAGTCCATCCTAGTTTTATTAGCCTGTTTCACCACTATCTGTCTCTCATTTTTCCTGTTGCCTATCCTCTCACTCCTCTCTCTCACAATTCAATTTCAATTCAATTTCAATTTAAGGAGCTTTATTGGCATGGGAAACATATGTTTACATAGCTAAAGCAAGTGAAATAGATAATACATTAAACGATAGCAAGTGAAATAGATAAAAAAAATAATTGTCTTTCTCTCTTTCTCCATCTGTTTGCTATCGTTTACCTCCAACTACTAATACACACACACACACACACACACACACACACACACACACACACACACACACACACACACACACACACACACACACACACACACACACACACACACACACACACACACACACACACACACACACACACACACACCTCTTTCTCATCTTTGTTTTGTCTTTCTCCCCGTTTGGTTTCTCTCATAACTGCATACTGGTCTTGTTTTTATATCTTTTCACTTCATTTTCTCTGACACACACGCACACGCACACACACACACACACACACACACACACACACACACACACACACACACACACACACACACACACACACACACACACACACACACACACACACACACACACACACACACACACACACACACACACACACACACACACACACACACACACACACACACTCTCCCTCCTGCCTGCTCTACTTCTCTGATTCCTGTTGTTAATATCTCAGGGGTTTATGTGCACCGTGACTGAGAGAGAAAAGAAAGCCCATGTAGCTGTAATCTAGTGCTCTGATTCCAGGCTTGTATATCTGTGGCTAGAGCAAGGTGAAGGGAGGAGGAGGAGGTGATGGAGAGATGCAAAGGAGGAATATAGGTCAGACTGCCAGAGATGGAAATAGGGAGAAGGTTGATTAACTCACAGAGGAGAGAAAATCTTAGAAAAGGGTGTAAGAACAAAGGTATTCAATATGTCACGGTTCGTATAACAGATGCACAGAGAGACACAGGGCGAGAAAGGGAGACATTCAGAGAGAGAGAGAGATGTAGAGAGAGAGAGGCATGTTTCTTATGCACACTGTCACACAATAATACCCACCACCCAAAGCCAGCCCAATCCCATGTTGCATGTGGAGACACTGCCATATGGGGTGGTATGTTTCCCCACTAGCTGTGTGTCTGGATGGCTTACGGTGACGCTGGCCAGGGACACACAGTGGGAGAGGACTGTCGCTTTCCCAGCTCACGGCTGTAGCTTGTCTCTCTCCCTCTCTCTCTCTCTCTCTCTCTCTCTCTCTCTCTCTCTCTCTCTCTCTCTCTCTCTCTCTCTCTCTCTCTCTCTCTCTCTCTCTCATTCTCTCTCTCATTCTCTCTCTATTTATGTATCTCTCTCTCTCTCATTCTCTCTCTCTAGTTCTCTCTCTCTATTTATGTATCTCTCTCGTTCACTCTCCATTTATGTATCTCTCTCTCGTTCTCTCTCTCGCTCTCTCTCTCTCTCTATTTATGTATCTCTCTCGTTCTCTCTCTCTCGTTCTCTCTCTATTTATGTATATATCTCTCTCTCATCTCTCTCTCGTTTTCTCTCTCTCTCTCTCTCTCTCTCTCTCTCTCTCTCTCTCTCTCTCTCTCTCTCTCTCTCTCTCTATTTATGTATATCTCTCTCTCTCGTTCTCTCGTTCTCTCTCTCTCTCTCTCTCTCTCTCTCTCTCTCTCTCTCTCTCTCTCTCTCTCTCTCTCTCTCTCTCTCTCTCTCTATTTATGTATATCTCTCTCTCGTTCTCTCTCTCTCTCTCTCTCTCTCCATCGTCATTCTCTCTCCCACCCATGGAGCAGGTCTAACTCAGAGAGACACTCTTAAAGGGACAGGCCACTGCTGCAACTCCATCCTGCAGCCTCAGACACAGACACATGAGAGAGGAGGAGGAGATGGATAGAGAAGATACCACTAATACACACACACACACACACACACACACATTTTAGGGTATCTGAGGGGGAGAGAGGATAGAGTCCTTGCGGCTGGTCTACAGACATTTATAGTTGCTGTTTTGTGTTGATAAGGATGACAATGAATAAAGCTAATACTATTTATTGTATTTGAATATATATCTGAAGCCCACAGTTCCTCACACTGTACAAGACAATACACCTTAAGATGCAGGGAGGGTTGGACTTGGCATTGGAGGCTGACAGATGCAGCTTTCTCCTCAGTACAGGTTTCTTGGCGCGTTACAATGCGTTTTCGAGCGCCGCTGTGGTTGTGTCTGCCAGCCAAACAGTGGGAGTGGGTTTTAGGGAGGAGTGTGTATGAAGGAGTGAGGACTGGTATATGTGTTATTGGCCAGCTGTGTGGTGGCTCCTCCTGGTTGTTTAGATTGGCTGTGATTGGTGCCCTGACAGTTTGCCCTCGAGCTGTATGCTGTTCTAATGGTGCTGCTCTGGCTGAAGGGCGTACTACACACACACACACACACACACACACACACACACACACACACACACACACACACACACACACACACACACACACACACACACACACACACACACACACACACACACACACACACACACACACACACACACACACACACACAGACACACAGACACACACACACTCTCAAACTCTCTCTCTCCTGTCGCCAATGTAATATCAACATTGGGGCTAACAAACAGGACTCCCAAGCTATAACTCATATATTGTCACTGTTTCATTCAAAGGTCTCCGTTGCCAAACATGGAGTGCTGTGCAAAATGTTTAGATTAGTCTCTTAAACTGTGCTGTGCAATATTTTAGTAGTGTTTAAACAACGTGTTTCCTGCCTGATTAGTTGTGAATGTGAATCTCAGAGAGGCAGAGAGGCAAAGAGAGAGAGAGAGGCAAAGAGAGAGAGAGAGGCAAAGAGAGAGAGAGAGGCAAAGAGAGAGAGAGAGGCAAAGAGAGAGAGAGAGGCAAAGCGAGAGAGAGAGGCAAAGCGAGAGAGAGAGAGTCAAAGAAAGAGAGAGAGAGAGAGAGAGAGAGAGAGAGAGAGAGAGAGAGAGAGAGAGAGAGAGAGAGAGAGAGAGAGAGAGAGAGAGAGAGAGAGAGAGAGAGAGAGAGAGAGAGAGAGAGGCAAAGAGAGAGAGAGAGAGAGAGAGAGGCAAAGAAAGGCAGAAAGAGAGACATTAAGTAAGAAACGGGGTGAGGGAAAGAGCAAACCAGGAGGATATCTTCAGTCTACGGTAAACAAAATAAAGACAAAAAGCCATAAGTCATTCCCCGACCAAACACACTTTCCCAGTACAATGTACTCCAGATGTCTTCAAATGAAAATATTGGGCGAGGTGCAACTTTTTGTTCATAGTTGAAACTTGGCATAGGCCCATACTGTGTATGTGTGTGTGTGTGTGTGAGAGAGAGTGTGAGAGAGTGTGTGAGAGTGTGAGTGTGTGTGTGTTTATCCTCAAAAGGAAAATTCAGGGGACATTTCGCCGGGTCCCACAATGAAAAAGGTTATTTTAGACTTAGGGGCTAGGGTTAGAAGTTAGGGTTAGGTTAAGGGTTTGGGGTTAGGTTAAGGTTTATGAGTTAGGGAAAATAGGATTTGGAATGGGAATCAATTGTTTGGTCCCCACTAAGATAGTAAAACAAATATGTGTGTGTGTGTGTATTTTGTGTGAAATTAATATGCATGTGTGTCTTATTTATGTGAGTGATTTGTAGACTGGGAAACTCACGCTCTCTTTTCTCCCTCTTTTTTACTTTTTGTTGTTATGCTGAACTGTGAACTCCAGCTGGTTCTCATTGCAGGAAGGAGTTGGATGAGACTTGGGCCTAAGTGCATGTCTGTGTCTGTGTCGGTGTCTGTGTGTCGATCTGTCTGTACTCAGCCGTGGAGATGCATGTTTTGTAAAGCTACAGTGGTCTAGGAAGTTGGGGTGTAAAAGTGGATGAAGTGTTGTCAAAGTTTCCTGCACTCTGGCTGTAGTTTGGTCTGGCAGTGCCAGTGTGTCGTCCTCTGAATGCCGGGTCTGTACTGACTGGGGTGAGTGGCAGGGCGCTCGGTGCAGGGGGTTGATACCCTGGCAGAAAGAAGCAAGCACCAACACTGTGACCTCAATCAGATCAGATTGAGATTTCAAAGTCTCCTCCCTCCCTCCTCCCTCTGCCCCGTCTTCATCTTTTATTCCACTTCTCTTTTCCTCTCCTTTTCTGACACTTTCCCTCCCACTCTCTCATTCCCCTCCTTCTCTGTTACCGTCTCTCCCTCTATCTATTTCTCTCTCTCTCCATACTTCTCGTTTCCCTCCCCTCTGTCCCTCTGCGGCCTCCTTGGCAGGAGCTCAGCCGTTAGGTCACATGACCTCATAGCAAGTCGATTAGATCAGCCCTGAAACTGGAGTACAACACTCAGAGCCTTGGCCCCTCCCTGCCCTGCCTCCCCCAGCCCTGGACCCTCCCTGTGCTGGACTGGTCCCCCATGTCCCGGGGCCTGTGGCAGGGTGCTAAGCCCACTCCACTGCTCCTTCCCTGGGGGGCCATCTGACGTCCAGCCGCCCCCCTGCACCTGCTCCAGAGGGGGTGCCGGCCAGGTGCCATGCTGCCGGCATGCTGCCCAGAAACACCCCTCCCGGCCTCTGAGGGACATGCCACTCTTGGCAGAAGCCACATGCCAGCCATGCCAGCCATGAGTAAAGACACCCGTGTACCCCGTAAACAGATCCTAATGTGCCTGTACACACACCCAATTTTACACACACTTTCACTTAAGCCGTGCCATGCCTCACACCTGCTACCCATCCCGTAAGGTGACAGAGCTGTGTGTATGTGTGTGTCCCAGACTTATCTAATAGCAGTGTGTTTGAGTCAGTAAATAAACCTTGGCCTGTGTGTTTTAAGGGAGGAAAACAGTTCTACAGGGCTGACAGATCTAGATCAGCTGATTATACTTTCTGATCAAACTTTTGGGAACACTTCAACACATCAACTAGACAAATACTTAGTGAAAGCCAGGAGAAAGGAATGCCGAAGCTTGGGGCGTGATCGCTGAGATGCCCAAGATCTGAGATGCCCAAGATGGTAAGATCATTTGTCTGTTCCGCTTTAAACGGGCCGTGCGATATTCTGAGATGGTTCTTTTTTTCTGGTTCAGTGTTCATACTTGCAGAGTGAGAAACTGACTCCCACAAAAAATGACTCATTAGCATTTTTAAACAGGACTTGTTTTGATGGTGTCATGTTTCATTATCAAGACGTTGAAATTACCAATGCAAAACAGGTATTCTGGCTGAATGACCTGTGTGTGTGTGTGTGTGTGTGTGTGTGTGTGTGTGTGTGTGTGTGTGTGTGTGTGTGTGTGTGTGTGTGTGTGTGTGTGTGTGTGTGTGTAATTCCAATGTTCAAAGCCCACAGGATGAAAGGACCGTCTGGGGTTTGTGGACTAATCTACCTGTAAGCCTTTTGACTCTAAACATTGATGGAAATGTGATTAAACACATCTAATCGAGAGAGCTCTGTATAGATATTTGATGATGATAATATGGATTCAATTACTAGGTTGTGGTGGGTGTGTAAAACACTACTGTCATCAATTTCAAATCATCAAATCAAATTCTGTTGGTCACATACACATAGTTAGCAGCGAAATGAGTGTAGTGAAATGCTTGTGCTTCTAGTTCCGACAGTGCAGTAATATCTAACAAGTAATCTAACAATTCCCAAACAACTACCTAATGCACACAAATCTAAAGGGGGAATGAGAATATGTACATATCAGTATATGGATGAGCGATGGCCGAGCGACATAGGCAAGGTGCAGTAGATGGTATAAAATACAGTTTAAACATGTGAGATGAGTAATGTAAGATATGTAAACATTATTAAGTGGCATTGTTTAAAGTGACTAGTGATCCATTTATTAAAGTGTCCAGTAATTGGGTCTCAATGTAGGCAGCAGCCTGTTTAGCAGTCTGATGGCCTTGAGATAGAAGCTGTTTTTCAGTCTCTCGGTCCTAGTTTTGATGCACCTGTACTGACCTCGCCTTCTGGATGATAGCAGCATGAACAGGCAGTGGCTCGGGTGGTTGTTGTCCTTGATGATCTTTTTGGCCTTCCTGTGACATCAGGTTCTGTAGGTGTCGTGGAGGGCAGGTAGTTTGCCCCCGGTGATGCGTTGTAAAGACCACAACACCCTACGGAGAGCCTTGCGGTTGAGGGCGTTGCAGTTGTAATACAGCCCGACAGGATGCTCTCGATTGTGCATCTGTAAACATTTGTCAATGTTTTGGGTGACAAGCCAAATTTCTTCAGCCTCCTGAGGTTGAAGAGGCGCTGTTGAGCCTTCTTCACCACACTGTGTGGGTGGACCATTTCAGTTTGTCTATGATGTGTACACCAAGGAACTTAAAATGTTCCACATGTTACAGTGTTGTCTACACTTGATTTCTTTAAAATGGAGTTTGCCCCTCTGGGCCACCATAGTTGTCTCTCTCGCTTTCAGAGCAGAGGTGCCATTTCTTGTCATTGTCGTTTCACCTCTATGATAACACCCTCCCGCCCCTTCGCTGTCAAGAGTGCACCCTTAACACATACTGACCTCGCCCCCTGTGTGTCTTTGTCTCCATAGCAACAGGGAGCCCCAGACCCCGGAGATGAATAAGCTGCGTCAGAGCCTGCGCAGGAAGAAGCCCACCTACGTGCCGGAGGCCAGTAGACCCCACCAGTGGCAGGCAGACGAGGAGGCCGTACGCAAGGGCAAATGCAACTTCCCTGTCAGGGTAAGACTGAGACCCCTGTCCTGGGACCTGGTCTTAAGCTGACTCTTAACTAAACCTCAACCTAACTCTTATCACTCTTAATCTTTTGGTTCAAAATATTGAGGTATAAGATTCAATTGGCATACTATCTGGGACAACAGGGAAGGAAGTTATATTTCATCTTACAAAATCACGCCTAACTCTAGCCTTAGATCTAACTTAGTTCTGACTTTTACTCTTATCCTAACTCTTATCCACACCACGATAAACAATATTCTCTGGTCTGATGAAACCAAGTTGAACCCTTTGGTCTGAATGCCATACGTCATGCCTGGAGGAAACCTGGCACCATCCCTATGGTGAAGCATGGTGGTGGCAGTATCATGCTGTGGGGATGTTTTTCAGTGGCAGGGACTGGGAGACTAGTCAGGATTGAGGCAAAGATGAACGGAGCAAAGTACAGAGAGATCCTTGATGAAAACCTCATCCATAGTGCTCAGATCCTCAGACTGGGGTGAAGGTTCACCTTCCTACAGGACAACGGCCCTAAGCACACAGCCAAGACAACTCAGGAGTGGCTTCGGGACAAGTCTCTGAATGTCCTTGAGTGGATCTGCAGAGAAACTCCCCAACTCTGCCAAGCTTGTATCGTCATATCCAAGAAGACTTGATGCTGTAATCACTGCCAAAGGTGCTTCAACAAAGTACTGAGTAAAGGGTCTGTCAAAAAAAATCTAAAAACCTATTTTTGCTTTGTCTTTATGGGGTATTGTGTGTAGATTGATGAGGGGGGAAAACGATTGAATCCATTTTAGAATGAGGCTGTAACGTGACAAAATGTGGAAAAACTCAAGGGGTGCGAATACTTTCCGAAGCCCATTGTAGATATACCCTTCCGTTTCTCCAGGACCTGTGACTTTCTTTGGGACCTTCATCCATAGACGGGGTTGAGCAGATTTCACAGGTCTCTGAATCTGAGGTTAGGAAACATAGAAATTAGACAAGGACTTGTTTCATTATTCTCAAGTCATTTAACATTTGATATTTCGTTGCAATTGTGTTTTTGTATTCATAGTCATAGTTCTCTCTTTGGGACTGGAAATCTGTTCATTAGCTAACGAGCTTAGCTACTAGCTAGGTAGCTAATGTTGTTGTTTTTAGCAGATCAAGCTAACGTTTGTGTCATAAAAAATATATATATTGGATTTCTGTCTCTCCTATTTATATGTAGAAATCTAGCTAGCTATCTGACGTTACCTGGAATAGATGGTTAACTTGATAAACAGCTTGCCTGTGTGCTGCACATAATCCCAGTGCCACCACCTCCTGCTGCTAGCATTACTATCCATGCAGGAAATGCAGCCCGCTGCGATGCTTCTTTGGGAAATCTATAAACATCAATTTTTAAAAAATAGATGAAACCCTGGTTGCCAGGGCCATCCCATGTGCAAATACTATGGTCAAAATAATAATTTTAACCTTGAGAAAACCACTAGACCAGGGGTCTCCAACTTTTTTCTAGCATGAGAGATACTTTAAAAAAATATAGCAAAATATTACTATTTTTATAGCATTTAAATAGGCACATTCTTCTCTTCTACTCTACCCTGCAACTCATCCCTCTGTCCTTAGTGTACAATAGATGTCATTATAGCTTGTAAAATAGTACAGTTTTAAAATGATATTTTCTATTTTCTTGAATTCTGTTTTTGCTGGTTTATTTTTCCTGGTGTAGAATTTTAAAAACTGTTTTACTCTCAAAAGTACAAATATTCATAGAGAAATAACGAAAATTGATCTTCTGAGTCCATGCTTAAATCAATGCTTAAATCACATCAGATTACATTTTTTTTTAGGTAAACAAAGATTTTTGTCTGTAATTCCTTTAGGGTGGGGAAATGTGAATGTGGCTTTGATTGGCATAAAGCCGGGAGCTTTATGTTTATGACAGTTTGTAATGGAACAAATGAAAAAATGCAGGTACTTTCATAATTGCTTGGCGAGCTTCTGTTAGCTTGCGGTCTACCCCTGAATTATACTAAGTACACTAGCTTAGCTAGCTAGCTGTTTACAGCCGTGATGGAACAGCTGTTGGTTTACAAACGCATCGGAAGTTGTTTGGGGTTCTCCTCAAAAAGCTGTTAAAAAGGTCTATACAAATTCAAGTTTATTGGTCGCGTACGGTAGCGAAATGTTTATAGAACTAGGAACAAGGCGACCATGTCTGTCGGTGCCATCTTGCTACAAGAGCATAGCAGCAGTTGTTTGGAGCACATAGCAGCAGTGTTTGTAGGCAGGCCAAAGTCTACACAAGGTGTCTCTCTCTGTTTCTCTCTCTCTCTCTCTCTCTCTTTCTCGCTCCCTTTATTTCTCTCTCTATCTCCCTCTCGCCAAAGTTCCCTCTAAACTGTGCGTGGGTACGCAGCACCCCTGGACTGCTGCACAGAATAAATATCAGCCTGCGCAGAGAAGCACAAGATTGAACTTCACTCAGCTTTCTAGAGTTTTCCCCGTCAGTTAACACTATCAACGGTTCCCTTTACTGTGGGAATTGTGATCGAATCAACAAAATATTAGCCACTTTCAATGCAACATACCGAAACAAAACAAACTATGCAAGACTTAGTATGCAAAATGAACAATATAAGATATTTTGTTGTAGTCAGAACACATCAGAGTAGGATTCTATTGCAATGACACCACTACTCAGCCCGTACTCTACACAGACCGGTGCGCCATATCCAATCAAAGCTGCAGTAGCCTACTGTATATGCAAATAGACCATTGCCATATATGGATCTGTGCCATTCACTTTGAACTGGACTGTGTTTACAGCATCAGCGGTTGTGGGTAGATGCGCTTGTTTTGAGATCAACGTGAGAGCTACATGTAGTGGTGTGTGTACATTTGTTCATATCCTTTGCTAGTTAGTGAGTTATTACCCCAGTTATAGATCCTTTGTAGTCAGCAATGGGGGAGTGATTGCTTCCAACAAGAACACAAAACGTGTGTATTTCTAGACAGCTTTTTTTTTTGTCTAAAATGGCAGTGTTGTATTTTGAGAAAGCTTATTCAAGCCTAAGTAGGCAATAGGCAGAGGGTAGCATCATTTGTCTAATTTTCGGTAATAATGGTATGGGAATAATGCTGGTTTTATTTTGTAAAGTGGTTTCTTGCATCAAACAACATGTTCAGTCACCTCCTTGTCTGAAGGACATGTTGATAAACAGGCTAATGTCAAGCCCTGCATGTTTTTTTCAAAAGCTTTATGGAATGTAGGCCTACACTGAACACCACTCATTGGCTGCTACTGTAGGCTGAATGTAGAACAGCTATTTCCATGTTAAAATGTTATTGTATGCGTTTTCTCCATTGTTCGGCCTACATTATGAGAGCCACAGAAGCTGACCGCTGTTAAAACTAACTTAAAGTGGGTAGAGCCTCAGTGTTCACAGCAAAAGCACGCCGGAAGTTGCACAAAGTTGAAGTTTGAGCTCAGCAGACCTGAAATTTGCTCAGTGATGAAACAATTTTGAGAGAACATTGCTTGTCTCTCTCTCTCTCTCTCTCTCTCTCTCTCTCTCTCTCTCTCTCTCTCTCTCTCTCTCTCATTTTCTCTGTCCACTTTCACTCAGCCACACAACTCTAAATGGGCTAAATAAAGTGACTCGCTTTCAAAAGGCCTCTGCGGAAAGATAGTATACAATCTACTGTATTTGAGGCAGCTTTTCTTAGGGGTCCTTCTGTAGCTCAGTTGGTAGAGCATGGCGCTTGTAACGCCAGGGTAGTGGGTTCGATCCCCGGGACCACCCATACGTAGAATGTATGCACACATGACTGTAAGTTGCTTTGGATAAAAGCGTCTGCTAAATGGCATATATTATTATTATTATTATTATATTATTTTCTGTATGTTTTTCACTCTGCTGGCTTGGCTCAGAGGAATGGGTTTGTATTTGACAAAAAAAAGCTTGGGCAACCTAATTGTCTCTCCAAGGGCCTCCGATGCGCCACAGGGAACTCTGTGGGACAGGAAATCTAATCCCGTAAAAGGTCTCTTATCCTCCCTCATTCATCCTCATTATTGGCAACTAACACGGTCTGGTAGCTCACTTTGGAATGGAAGGACACTATTTTGTGATCATGTGAATGCAGAGGGTATTAAATAGATTGCATAGGTTACTTGGGCATATTTGTGTGTTCATGCAGTTTGTATGAATCTTCATAATAGCCTTTGCGTCTCCCTCTCGGTTTTTAAATGTTCTCTCTCTCTTTCTGTTGTTGTTTCTATCCCTCTTTCTCTCTCTGTAGTACCTGGGTCTGGTGGAGGTGGAGGAATCCAGAGGGATGCATGTGTGTGAGGAGGCTGTCAAAAAGCTCAAAATTGTAAGTATTCTTCCACTCTAAACCCCTGCAGGTACCTCTGTTGTATTTCTGTTTACGTAGGCTGCCATGTTTTGTTGTATAGGCAGGTATTTTTATCCTGGTGTGTGTGTGTGTGTGTGTGTGTGTGTGTGTGTGTGTGTGTGTGTGTGTGTGTGTGTGTGTGTGTGTGTGTGTGTGTGTGTGTGTGTGTGTGTGTGTGTGTGTGTGTGTGTGTGTGTGTGTGTGCACTCTAGCATGTGTGTATCTCTTCTATCATTTAGCCTTCATCAGAAAGTCTGCTGCACCCCTGTCATCTCCTTTGTCACTTTTCTTTTACCTATAAACACACTCAGTTCCCTCTCTCTCCCTCCCTTTCTCTTTCTCTCTCCAATCTGCAGTATAGTGATTGGCTGTGATTCTGGCTGGTAGTCAGGGAGCAACTCTTTGCTTCTCTCGGAGGCTCTCCTCCTCTTCCTCTCCCACTACCTTCTCTCCTTCACTTTACCTTGTTTTTCACACGCTCCTCTATGTTTTACATCATGCTCCTCCACCTCTCCTCTAGTTCAGTGCTCCTCCACCTCTCCTCTCGTTCAGTACTCCTCCACCTCTCCTCTAGTTCAGTGCTCCTCCACCTCTCCTCTCGTTCAGTGCTCCTCCACCTCTCATCTCACTGCCTCAACTCTCTTCCTTCCCCTCTCCTTTACTCTCCCCTCGCGCTTTCTCTTTGGGATTATGCAAAATACTGACGCTTCATCGGTTTGCCACGCTTTTCAAAGTCATTTCCTGCAGCGCTCTGTCTCCCTCATCTCGCTCTTTCTCCTTCTCTCGCATGCACACACACACACACACACACGCACACACACACACACACACACACACACACAAATCTCAGCCCCTCAGCAGGAATACTGCTCTCCCAGCTACCCTCATATGTTGATGGTATTTTTAGCCTGGCCTTGTTCTGGTGCCCCCTGCTGAATAGATAGAGAGGCTTGTGAAGTGAGACAGCCAGCAGGCTTCCCTCAGTAGGATACCCGCCTCTATTTCTCTTTATCTACTGCCTCCTACAGAGAAACAGAACAACTGGGGCATGCATTCCACTATTGCCACTTGAGGACAATGAAAACCCTTAGATCTACTATACAGCCATATGTTTTAGGCCTCTGGTGATCTGACTGCACCGGTCCTGCAGCATCAGTCAGATAAATTCACAATTGATGATGCCAGGCCAGAGTGATAGAATGGCCCTGTGGTGTGAGTGTGTTGGATGAGAGTGGTGCTCTCTCTCTCTCTCTCGCTCTCTCTCGCTCTCCCTCGCTCTCCCCCTCCCTCAATCCCTCCCTCCCAATACAATTACATTTTAATGACTTTATTGTTATGATGTAACAATGTACATATTGCCAAAGCGTACTTTGGAAATTAAGTGATTCATTAATTTATAATATTAACACAATCAAAATAATAATAATCAAGATTGTTAACGGGACAATCAGTAACAACAATAACAATAACAATGGCATAGAGGACATGTGCAGGTTGGTTGGTCTGTCAGACACTGTGCCTCATCTTATGGCAGGCAGCAATGTAGTGCGCTGTTCACCCACAGTTCTCTGTGTCCTCGCCCAACCGGGCTGGTAGCCTATTTTCACCAGAGAGGTCATTGAAACCTTAAATAAGGGTTTCACAATTGGTTAAATGACACTAATTGTTTTACACTGTATTTTGTACATTTAGTCAGGAAATGCCGCTCTGTCTCGAGTTCTGCCGGGGTGCAGTGGTTGCACAGCCTTTCCTCTAAAGGGAGCCAGGTTTTCCTGTGTCGACCCTCCTCAATGGCAAGGCTGTGCTTACTAAGCCCGTACTTTGTCAAGGTTTTTCTATGGTTTTGATCAGTGACCATGGCCAAATAGTTTGTCATGGTGTACTATTGATTTAGGGTCGGATAGCACAGCATTTTGCTTTGTGCTTGTGTTTCCCAATAGGTCATGTAGTCTTGTTTAGACTGTGTTGTAATTTGATTTATTCTGATTGATTGGATGTTCTGGTCCTGAGGCGTCGGTGTTTTAGTAGAACAGGATTGTGAACTCAGCCCCAGGACTCTTGGCATTGCAGAGCCTGGTAATAATATGTGAGGCGGTCACTGTATTTTAGATGTTTCCAAAACGTAATTGCTGTTTTTTTGTATTTATTATTCAGTGGATATTGGCCTAATTCTGACCTGCATGCGTTGTTTGTAGTTTTCCTCTGGACATGTAGGAGAATCTTAAAGAACTCTGCATGCAGGGTTTGTTCCATTGGGTGAAATCTTGTTTTGCAAGTGGACCCCACACTTCGCTTCCATTAAGTGCAATGAGAGATTCAATTCGTTTTAGACAAATGTAAATTGGTATTTCAATTTTTTTTTTTATGGCGTAGAATGCCCTGTGTACTTTCTCTCTCAGTTCATTTACTGTCTCATGTAGGTGTCCAGTTGAGCTTATTTTTAAACCTAAGTAATTGTAGTGTGTGCAGTACTCTGTATTTTCTACCAATTGAAAACTTTTGTCTAATTCTCTGAGATCTGGATCTTCTCTGGAAAATAATGATTTGTGTTTTTTCGGGTTAACTGCCAGGGCCCAGGTTTGGCAGTACTGCTCTAGCAGGTCCAGGCTCTGCTGTAGGTCATGTGCTGTGGGTGACAGCAGCCACAGGTCATCTGCGAATAGCAGGCATTTAGACCAGAGGCTGAGGATTTTTATATAATATTGGCCAATTCTTTGATGTAAATATTGAGGAACGCGGAGATGACATTGCAACCCTATTGAAGGCCTTGTACCTGGTTAAAGAATTGTATTTGTTTCTTGCTCATTTTGATAATACTCGTATAGCCATTGAATTATGTTATATGTTACCCCCTACACCATTTTCATTAACTTTTAGAACAGTCCTGTATGCCAAAATAGAATCAAATGCTTTTCGGAAGTCAATAAAGCAAGCATACATATTTGTCTTATTGTGGTGGACATGTTTATCTATCAGGGGGTGTAGGGTGGAAATATGATCAGCTGTGCGATGTTTTAGTATAAATCCAATTATTGAGGAAGTTTAGAACTCTTACATTTATAATACTGCAGAAAACCCCTCTCTTTTTTCCTCTCTTTTCTCTCTTTTCTCTCTCACTCACTCTCTCTCTCTCTCTCTCTCCCTCCCTATCTTTTTCTTTCCCTCTCTCTCTCACCCCTCCTCTCTCTCCCTATCTCTTTCCCTATCTTTTTCTTTCCCTCTCACTTTCTCTCTCTCTCCCTATCTCGGTCTCTCCACAGAGTGGCAAGAAGACAGTGAAAGCAGTGCTGTGGGTTTCAGCAGACGGTCTCAGAGTGGTGGATGACAAAACCAAGGTAAGAGTGTGCCTGCAGGGCTGTTTGCATAAAAGTGTGTGCTAATCATACATACAAACACACAAAGTCAGCTTCCAGATGTCAACCGTGACTAAACATGAAACAGCAGCCTGGGACCATAGATACACCTGCTGGTGGTCTCTATCTCAGTAAGTCCAGAGTTCATATGACAGAGCAAGTGTACAGATGTAGGATCATAATTTGATCACTCTGATGCAGGATAACTTTCCTGCAATGCTGGACATTTGAAATGTGTAGTGTATTTGAAGTTTTAAAAGGCTTCTGAAGTTTGTAATGTCCACATGGAAATCTTTCAACCCCTACAAACATTTCCATAATAATAATCCACATAATAATTCCCATTTCTGGTTGCTGCAGGATCATTTTTATGCCGTAGCAAACTGCCTCAAATTAAGATCCTACATCTGTAGTAGGTAAAGTGTGTTGGAAAGACAAAGAGAGAAAACTGCTCAGCAGGAGAGAAGCTGGCACTCCCCCTCTACCCTCCCCCTACTCCCCTGTTCGTCTTTTACTCTCCCCCTCTACCCTCCCCCTACTCCCCCGTTCGTCTTTTACTCTCCCCCTTCTACCCTTCGCCTTCACCACCCTTTCGGCTGCTACTCTCCCCCCTCTTGTTACCCACACTGCAGGTCTCTCTCTACCCCAGCACTTTCCCAGGTCACCTGCCATTCTCAGTCTGGGCTGAGATTGATGATGTCACCCTTCACACTCAGAGCACAAGGACCATACCTCGTGCCTGTCCCGATGACTGTGTTTATCCTCGCTGGCCAGATTAGACTTACTTTAGGCCAGATTGCTGAGTTTTCACACTTGACATTTAAAATGTAAATATATTTACAGCATGACTTGAATTTGACATCAAATTCGTACTTTGGCCTCAGACAGAGCCTGACTGTAAATTCCAGTTCTGTTCTTCCTCCTTCTCTCCCTTCTCTCTTGTGCACTCTCCCTCATGGATTTAAAAGGAATGGATTGGGGCAAGGAACTTCCTCCAGCCAAAGTTTTCACCAGTCCGATGCTTTTATATACTTGGATGTCAAAGGGGGCTTTGGGGAGGGAGACAAAGTACACACACACACATAACATTTGATTTGACACACACACAAAGAAACACACATGCACACCTCAGTACAAGACTGTCTGGCCGCCAGGGGCCTCTATTGCGAGTGCAATTACCCACGTTTCTTGTCAGGCCAGAGAAAAGAAAGGGGGGAGACAGTCCCACTAAGCAGTCTTTTTTGTTTCCTGTGTGGCAGTAGACAAATAGACCCCCCATCCCCCCTCAGCATCCCTCTACCTCCCCTCTTTATTGTAACCCCCTACCTCACTGAGTCAGCACAGTCTCCTAAAGACCCTCCCCTCCCTCCCTCTCCCGGTCCACTTAAAGTCAGCGTTAAAGAACACCACCGCCACAGAGAAAAAAAGCCCCCTCTCCCTCCGCCTCTATATCTGACCCATGTGACATGACTCAGCACTGTGTCCCCTTTCAGTTTTTCAGTGACATGCCTATGAGTGATCCCCCACAACCCCACACACACGCCTTGCTATCCCCCTCACCTCCACCCACCCAGATGAAACCCAGTCCAGCTCTCGCACACACACATAACCAGACGTTCACTTCCACCACCAGCCTTTCTTCATCTACTAATTGGCTCTGAATGAATAGACTGTTATTTATTCCTTGCCCGCTTCATTCATCCCTCTCTTCCTATTCCCAGATGAAGAGTGGAAGGAAGTCCCAGATGAGTGTGAGCCCCGTTTCCCTTTCATCTCTTGTTTCCCACTCCTTCCACTCTGACTCAAAGTGTGTCGGGAGCCCAGGGGCCACTAGTGGCGTGGGGGGTTCACCAGCCGAAACTCCTGAATGAGCCTGGTACAGATTCTGGTACAAGAGAAATACAGTGTTTACATCATATTTTACATCATGTCTTACATCATGTTTTACATCATATTGCACATAATATCTTTCATCATATTTTACATCATAATTTACATCATGTCTTACATCATATTTTAGAGCATGTTTTACATCATATTTTACATAATGTCTTACATCATAATTTACGTCATGTCTTACATCATATTTTACATCATGTCTTACATCATGTTTACATAATGTTTTACATCCTGTTTTATATCATGTTTACATAATGTTTTACATAATGTTTTATATCATGTTTACATAATGTTTTACATAATGTTTTATATCATGTTTACATCATGTTTTACATCATATTTTACATAATGTTTTACATCATGTTTTGCATCATGTTTTACCTCATGATTTGTAGAGCTGTGAACAAGATCTAGTGCTTGAGAGTAACAAAGGTTGATTTTTGGTAGATCTTTCCTCACCAAATAATTTTTTATTTATTTATTTTATTTCACCTTTATTTAACCAGGTAGGCTAGTTGAGAACAAGTTCTAATTTGCAACTGCGACCTGACCAAGATAAAGCATAGCAGTATGAACAGACAACACAGAGTTACACATGGAGTAAACAATTAACAAGTCAATAACACAGTAGAAAAAAAGGGGAGTCTATATACAATGTGTGCAAAAGGCATGAGGAGGTAGGCGAATAATTACAATATTGCAGATTAACACTGGAGTGATAAATGATCAGATGATCATGTACAGGTAGAGATATTGGTGCGCAAAAGAGCAGAAAAGTAAATAAATAAAAACTGTGGGGATGAGGTAGGTGAAAATTGGTGGGCTATTTACCAATAGATTATGTACAGCTAGCTGCTGTTAGCTGCTCAGATAGCTGATGTTTGAAGTTGGTGAGGGAGATAAAAGTCTCCAACTTCAGCGATTTTTACAATTCGTTCCAGTCACAGGCAGCAGAGAACTGGAACGAAAGGAGGCCAAATGAGGTGTTAGCTTGAGGGATGATCAGTGAGATACACCTGCTGAAGCGCGTGCTACGGATGGGTGTTGCCATCGTGACCAGTGAACTGAGATAAGGCGGAGCTTTACCTAGCATGGCCTTGTAGATGACCTGGAGCCAGTGGGTCTGGCGACGAATATGTAGCGAGGGCCAGCCTACTAGAGCATACAAGTCGCAGTGGTGGGTAGTATAAGGTGCTTTAGTGACAAAACGGATGGCACTGTGATAAACTGCATCCAGTTTGCTGAGTAGAGTGTTGGAAGCAATTTTGTAGATGACATCGCCGAAGTCGAGTATCGGTAGGATAGTCAGTTTTACTAGGGTAAGCTTGGCAGCGTGAGTGAAGGAGGCTTTGTTGCGGAATAGAAAGCCAACTCTTGATTTGATTTTCGATTGGAGATGTTTGATATGGGCCTGGAAGGAGAGTTTGCAGTCTAGCCAGACACCTAGGTACTTATAGGTGTCCACATATTCAAGGTCGGAACCATCCAGTGTGGTGATGCTAGTCGGGCATGCGGGTGCAGGCAGCGATCGGTTGAAAAGCATGCATTTGGTTTTACTCGCGTTTAAGAGCAGTTGGAGGCCACAGAAGGAGTGTTGTATGGCATTGAAGCTCGTTTGGAGGTTAGATAGCACAGTGTCCAATGACGGGCCGAAAGTATATAGAATGGTGTCGTCTGCGTAGAGGTGGATCAGGGAATCGCCCGCAGCAAGAGCAACATCATTGATATATACAGAGAAAAGAGTCGGCCCGAGAATTGAACCCTGTGGCACCCCCATAGAGACTGCCAGAGGACCGGACAGCATGCCCTCCGATTTGACACACTGAACTCTGTCTGCAAAGTAATTGGTGAACCAGGCAAGGCAGTCATTCGAAAAACCGAGGCTACTGAGTCTGCCGATAAGAATATGGTGATTGACAGAGTCGAAACCCTTGGCAAGGTCGATGAAGACGGCTGCACAGTACTGTCTTTTATCGATGTCGGTTATGATGTCGTTTAGTACCTTGAGTGTGGCTGAGGTGCACCCGTGACCGGCTCGGAAACCAGATTGCATAGCGGAGAAGGTACGGTGGGATTCGAGATGGTCAGTGACCTGTTTGTTGACTTGGCTTTCGAAGACCTTAGATAGGCAGGGCAGAATGGATATAGGTCTGTAACAGTTTGGGTCCAGGGTGTCTCCCCCTTTGAAGAGGGGGATGACTGCGGCAGCTTTCCAATCCTTGGGGATCTCAGACGATATGAAAAAAAAGGCAGAGGTTGAAGGTTGAACAGGCTGGTAATAGGGGTTGCGACAATGGCGGCGGATAGTTTCAGAAATAGAGGGTCCAGATTGTCAAGCCCAGCTGATTTATACGGGTCCAGGTTTTGCAGCTCTTTCAGAACATCTGCTATCTGGATTTGGGTAAAGGAGAACCTGGAGAGGCTTGGGCGAGGAGCTGCGGGGGGGCCGGAGCTGTTGGCCGAGGTTGGAGTAGCCAGGCGGAAGGCATGGCCAGCCGTTGAGAAATGCTTGTTGAAGTTTTCGATAATCATGGATTTGTCGGTGGTGACCATGTTCCCTAGCCTCAGTGCAGTGGGCAGCTGGGAGGAGGTGCTCTTGTTCTCCATGGACTTCACAGTGTCCCAGAACTTTTTGGAGTTGGAGCTACAGGATGCAAACTTCTGCCTGAAGAAGCTGGCCTTAGCTTTCGTGACTGACTACGTGTATTGGTTCCTGACTTCCCTGAACAGTTGCATATCGCGGGGACTGTTCGATGCTATTGCAGTCCGCCACAGGATGTTTTTGTGCTGGTCGAGGGCAGTCAGGTCTGGAGTGAACCAAGGGCTGTATCTGTTCTTAGTTCTGCATTTTTTGAACGGAGCATGCTTATCTAAAATGGTGAGGAAGTTACTCTTAAAGAATGACCAGGCATCCTCAACTGACGGGATGAGGTCAATGTCCTTCCAGGATACCCGGGCCAGGTCGATTAGAAAGGCCTGCTCACAGAAGTGTTTTAGGGAGCGTTTGACAGTGATGAGGGGTGGTCGTTTGACTGCGGCACCGTAGCGGATACAGGCAATGAGGCAGTGGTCGCTGAGATCCTGGTTGAAGACAGCAGAGGTGTATTTGGAGGGCCAGTTGGTCAGGATGACGTCTATGAGGGTGCCCTTGCTTACAGAGTTAGGGTTGTACCTGGTGGGTTCCTTGATGATTTGTGTGAGATTGAGGGCATCTAGCTTATATTGTAGGACTGCCGGGGTGTTAAGCACATCCCAGTTTAAGTCACCTAACAGAACAAACTCTGAAGCTAGATGGGGGGCAATCAATTCACAAATGGTGTCCAGGGCACAGCTGGGAGCTGAGGGGGGTCGGTAGCAGGCGGCAACAGTGAGATACTTATTTCTGGAGAGAGTAATTTTCAGAATTAGTAGTTCGAACTGTTTGGGTATGGACCTGGAAAGTATGACATTACTTTGCAGGCTATCTCTGCAGTAGAATGCAACTCCTCCCCCTTTGGCAGTTCTATCTTGACGGAATATGTTATAGTTGGGTATGGAAATCTCTGAATTTTTGGTGGCCTTCCTGAGCCAGGATTCAGACACGGCAAGGACATCAGGGTTAGCAGAGTGTGCTAAAGCAGTGAGTAAAACAAACTTAGGGAGGAGGCTTCTGATGTTGACATGCATGAAACCAAGGCTTTTTCGATCACAGAAGTCAACAAATGAGGGTGCCTGGGGACATGCAGGGCCTGGGTTTACCTCCACTTCACCCGCGGAACAGAGAAGGAGTAGTATGAGGGTGCGGCTAAAGGCTATCAAAACTGGTCGCCTAGAGCGTTGGGGACAGAGAATAAGAGGAGCAGGTTTCTGGGCATGGTAGAATATATTCAGGGCATAATGCGCAGACAGGGGTATGGTGGGGTGCGGGTATGGCGGAGGTAAGCCCAGGCACTGGGTGATGAGAGAGGTTTTATCTCTGGACATGCTGGTTGTAATGGGTGAGGTCACCGCATATGTGGGAGGTGGGACAAAGGAGGTATCAGGGGTATGAGGATTGGGACTAGGGGCTCCATTGTGAACTAAAACAATGATAACTAACCTGAGCAACAGTATACAAGGCATATTGACATTTGAGAGAGACATACAGTGAGGCATACAGTAATCACAGGTGTTGAATTGGGAAAGCTAGCTAAAAACAGTGGGTGAGACAACAGCTAATCAGCTAGCATAACAACAGCAGATAAAATAGCATTGACTAGGCAACGGGGCCGACAGATAAAACAAACAAGCAGAATGGAGTACCGTGATTAATGGACAGTCCAGCGTGCATCAGCGATGTAGCCAAGTGATCAGAGTCCAGGGGCAGCGGTGGATGGGGCAGGGGGGCTGGACTGGCGAGTGTTATCCAGGTTAAAAAACTAACAATGACTAAATAGCTTGTAGCTAGTTAGCTGGTTAGCTTCTGGAGGTTCTTGAGTGTGTTTTAAAAATAATAGCGATTCCGTATCACGTTGGGTGAGGCAGGTTTCCGGAAGGTATAAACCATTTTTTTTAAATCGGGAAGAGATAGAAAGTACATATGGGCCACTGCGTGTTTGGGACGCGGCGATGCAGACGGTTAGCAGGCCTGTGCTAACAAGCTAACAGATTAGCAGGCCGGGGTAAACAAGGTAGTAGTTAGCGGACCTGGGCTAAACAAGCTAGCAGTTAGCATGCCGAATTAGCAAGCAAGGAGATAGCGAGGGCTCGAGAGTTAGCCTTTGGAGGACGTCGCGATGGGGTGAGTCTGTTTATTCCTCTTCATGCAGTGACATCGATAGACCGGTCGTGGGTCCGGGTATTGTAGCCCAGGAGATTACATTTGATATTTTAGTATGTGTGTTTTAATCATATGCATTCTCTATAGGCTAACATGTTATGTGTGATACGTTTCATTTATGACATGGCAAAATCAGCCTTCTCTACAATGTAATGTCTTTGTCTTTAGGACCTCATCGTAGACCAGACCATTGAGAAGGTGTCCTTCTGTGCGCCCGACCGCAATTATGACAAGGCTTTCTCCTACATCTGCCGTGATGGCACCACACGACGCTGGATCTGCCACTGCTTCATGGCCCTGAAGGACTCGGTGAGGGTGTGTGTGTGTGAGTGGGCCCAGGCCCAGCGACTAGTCCAATCCCCATATCGCTCACCCAGGGATTAAGATTAGGATTAGTCTAGGGTTATCTCCATCTCAATTGCTTCTTTTAGCCCTATCCACTGTGACCTCCTGGCACTCGGAGACATATTTCCTACAGGGTGATAATCACTTTTATAGTGTCAAGTCATTGCTCAAAGACATGGCTTTGGTTTGATAAAGCATTTTCCAGTATGGAAATTGACTGGCTTTAGGCTATATTCAGATTTGTCAATGTGTATGTTTCAGTATTAGTGGCCATTCACACATAATAGAGTTTTACACACATGCAAACATGCATGCGCCCACGTACACACACAAGGGTGTTGAGGAGGGGTGTTGACGGGGTGTGTTGCGGTCACTAGGGCGAGCGTATGAGCCACGCCGTGGGCTGTGCCTTCGCCGCCTGTCTGGAGAGGAAGCAGCGGCGTGAGAAAGAGTGCGGCGTCACAGCCTCGTTCGACGCCAGCCGCACCTCCTTCGTGCGCGAGGGCTCGTTCCGCATGACGTCGTCCAGCCAGCAGGGGGGCGAGCGCGATGACATCACGAAGCAGCTGCAGGACAAGAAGAAAGGTATGACTCATCAGGAGACGGAGAGCAGCACAAACACACAGACAGTCACACCTGTCTCTCACATTCTAATGTATCACTGGAAAGTTACTGGAAAGTCAAATGTGGCCTGTGTTATAGAGCTAACAGGAACAGGAGGGTTCACTCACTGTCGATGGTTGTTGTTCTCCTCAATCACTCTGAAGTGTAACAACACATCTACTGTATGTTGGCCAGTAGTAACCCTTATCAGTGTTATTGGCTGTAGTGGTTACTGGTTGTAGTCCAACATTTACCCTGGTCATTGTAGTCCAACATTAACCCGGGTCATTATAGTCCAACATTAACCCTGGTCATTGTAGTCCAACATTTACCCTGGTCATTGTAGTCCAACATTAACCCTGGTCATTATAGTCCAACATTAACCCTGGTCATTGTAGTCCAACATTAACCCTGGTCATTGTAGTCCAACATTAACCCTGGTCATTATAGTCCAACATTAACCCTGGTCATTGTAGTCCAACATTAACCCTGGTCATTGTAGTCCAACATTAACCCTGGTCATTGTAGTCCAACATTAACCCTGGTCATTGTAGTCCAACATTTACCCTGGTCATTGTAGTCCAACATTAACCCGGGTCATTATAGTCCAACATTAACCCTGGTCATTGTAGTCCAACATTAACCCTGGTCATTGTAGTCCAACATTTACCCTGGTCATTGTAGTCCAAGATTAACCCGGGTCATTATAGTCCAACATTAACCCTGGTCATTGTAGTCCAACATTAACCCTGGTCATTGTAGTCCAACATTTACCCTGGTCATTGTAGTCCAAGATTAACCCGGGTCATTATAGTCCAACATTAACCCTGGTCATTATAGTCCAACATTTACCCCGGTCATTGTAGTCCAAGATTAACCCTGGTCATTATATAACAACATTTACCCTGGTCATTGTAGTCCAAACCTTAACCCTGGTCATTATAGTCCAACATTTACCCCGGTCATTGTAGTCCAACATTAACCCTGGTCATTGTTGTCCAACATTAACCCTGGTCATTGTAGTCCAACATTAACCCTGGTCATTGTAGTCCAACATTAACCCTGGTCATTATTGTCCAACATTTACCCTGGTCATTATATACCAACATTAACCCTGGTCATTATAGTCCAACATTTACCCTGGTAATTGTAGTCCAACATTAACCATTGTACTCTGTCTGTCTCCAGAGCCCCCGTGTACCATCCCAGCCATCCCCCCTGGCACCTCCTCACCCCCTGAGGGCTCGGCCTCGCCTGTGGGGCAGGGGGTGGAGCATGCCATCCCGCGGCGCCACGCGCCCATTGAGCAACTGGTGCGTCAGGGCTCCTTCCGGGGCTTCCCGGCCCTCAGCGGGAAGAACTCGCCATTCAAGAGGCAGCTCTCGCTGCGCCTCAACGACCTGCCTTCCAACCTGCAGCGCAAGACCGCCGACTTCCAGAGCAAGAACCCAGGTTAGCCTCACCTGTTTATGTTAGCTTAGCTAAGTCTCTGCATTCTATGACCAAGAACAAAGAGTGGTTAGCCTCACCAGTATAGGACAACATAGTCCTGCAATGCCATCCTTCCATGTTGTGTTCATCACTCGGAGGAAGCCTGGAAATCAAGGCTAATGTCAGCCAGAGCCTGGAGTTTTCCTGCCTTCATGACATGACCAAGGCAAACTCAGGGCTTTTTCCTGGTCAGATCATGGGTCAGAAAAAACTCTGGACCCTTATGACAACGTATGGTGGTGTTTATAATTACACCAAAGTAGTATTTGACCAGGAACAAGTGAAGCCAGAGATTGATTGGGGTCATAATAGCAGTGGAGTTGATCATTAGTGTGTTATTAAGGATGTTGTTAATTGCTGTGGCTGATTGCTGAGTCCATGTAATGGTTATAAGTATGATGATTAGGATTCCCAGCACGGCTTTGTTCCTGCTGTAGTAAGGTAGATTAAACCTCTCAGTTATGTTGATTATAGTTATTATGAAGCTGATGGTGGCAGGCCGTGGCTTTTAATAATTAATAAGCACACATTTCTGAAGGTTGCAGCACAATTGTGCCTGACATCTATTTACATTCATGTATGCAGCAGTAGCAGTAGTAGCATAGTGTACAGAGACTCTCTCTTTCGTATAGGATCTGTACCTATTTGAATCCCACGCATGCATAGAAGACACCCACACACGCACTTAGCTAGCAATAGAAGCCACATGAGCATGAACACACGCAAGCACAGGACACATGTACACACACCCACACACACACACACAGTAGCAGCTAATTTCACAGCTCTCTCAGTGAACAATGTGTCTATGAGCAGTCTCCACTAGACCAGTCCCTCCACATCCCCTTAAAGCTGTCATGTCCACAGAGACAGCCCCCAGCCAGCCCCTCTCACAGCCATAGACCCAGAGATTGTAGTACACATACACACACACGGATGCACACATGCATGCACACTAACACTACACTACTACACAGAGAAACCCCACAGCTGCTCCTGTCCTCTCTGAACCCTATGGGCAAATGAAATGTTCAGAAAGAGAGACATTACAAGGCAGTCAAGAACAAAGCAGCAGGGCTCTCCAGACAGAAAGACACTCTACATCTGCACCGGGAGTAGTTCTTCTAAGCAAGGTCATATTCATTAGGCACCAAACAGAAGAAAACAGACTGAAACAGGGTGTGACTTGTCCAATAAGAAATGCCCATTTTCGTTTTCGTTGCAAAAGGTTTTGCTATGGTGTGCCCTCATTAATAGGATCCAACAGAGAGACGATGCAGCAGCAGCTCCATAGGGATTACATCCACCACTGACCCCTCTGGTTCTGATTGGCCCCACAGCTCTCTCTGCTCTCCACAGGCTTTGCTCTCTCTCTCTGTCAGGGACAGGTCACTGATAGGGGAATTACACAAATTGTGAGCTATTTTTGTCTACTGGCTATAGGTTGAGAGGTTTTCTCTGTTTTCTACACTAAGGATTTAGGCCATAGAAAATCTCATGCATGAATAACAGACTGGTCGGGTGTGTTACAGAGGAACTTTTATTTTCTTACTTTGAAGTACAAACGATTATGTAGACCTCATAGGACCATGGGAACAGATTACTTTTCAATAAAAGGCTTAGAAATGTTAACATCCGGTGTCATGTACTTTAATCTTATATCATTATATAAGTGTATGTTTGGCCCAAGACTTTAATCTTGCCATCAAATCATCCAAAGGAAAGCCAATCCTCAACCCTTCTCCCCCTCTGTAGTCCCAGAGATGGATCTGTCCGTGTGTGGCGAGGCAGACAGCAGCATCAACGCTCTGTGCAGCCAGATCAACCATTCTTTCACCAGGCCCTCTGAGGAACTCTTCTCCAACCCCACCCCCAACGGCCTGCCAGCCTGCACTGTGCCCCCAGCCATCCCCCCTCCCCCTGCCCCCCTGCAAGGTAACTCATTGACTACCTTATCATTCTCTCTATGAGCTCTAGTCTGGCTTAACATGTAGTGTACAGCTCAACTCCAACTTTGTATTGTGTTTATAATGTATTTGTATTGTGTTTGTAATGTGTTTGTATTGTGTTTGTAATGCATTTGTAATGCATTTGTATTGTGTTTGTATTGTGTTTGAATTTGTAATGTTTCCAATGCTCTATTGTTTCTAATGCTTGTAAGGCTGAATTGCCTGCGAAGTGTCAGTTATCTCTAGTCCGGGATTCAGTCTGTGATGTGCTACAGTGCAGGTCACTATACAGCCGTCAATGGAGCTTTTTAAAGGCCTTTTACCCGATGTTTGTGGAAGTCACATTCATTGTAAATGTTGTGCATGTCGGCTCAACCCTTAAAAGGTTTGTTGTATATATGGCACGCCTTGAATCCCGGCCCTAATCAGAAAAGGCTGCCGAATAGGGAGTGTGTGTGTCCTCTGCTTGTCATGGTAAAGCGGTAGAGAGATCCAGCAGCAGGGTTGATGTAGCATGTGATTGACATGTGGTGCTCTGCTTCTCTTTCACAGCCACGTCCTCCTGGGTGCAGGCGGAGCCCCCGGTCCAGTCCCCTCCACCGGTGGTCCACAGTGGGCACAGGAGGACGCCCTCCGAGGCTGAGCGCTGGCTGCAGGAGGTGGCCCAGGCCGTCAAAGCCCAGCAACAGACCCCCAACCTGCCCCCGCCACCCATCCAGCCCACCCCTGCCATTCCAGGGCCACCCATGTCAAGCACACCTATGTCATGTGTGCCCCTAATGGGGGCATCCATGCCAGGGGCAACCATGCCAGCGGTACCTGGTTCCCTGCCCACTTCCATGCAGCCCTTTCCCTTGTCATTTGATGCCACTCCCGCGCCCGTGGGCATGTATACCCAGCCACCCATGCAGCCAGCGTTTGTACCCATGCAGGCCTACATGCCCGCCCTGGCCAACAGCATGGCGTACTCCAACGCCAGTGTGCCTGTGGTGGGCATCACGCCTTCCCAGATGGTGGCTAATGTTTTCTGCACGGCAGGCGGCTCTACCGGCGGGCCTTCCATGGGCATGGGCTCAGGGCCTAAAATGGGCACGCTCAGTGGTGGGCATCGCCACTCTTTCTCCGGCCAACCGGGCGGGTTCCCTATGCCACCCTTTGGAACTCATCCCACCGTCAACGGCCTCCCCCACAACATTCCCACCTCCTCCCTCGCCACCATTACGCAGAACGGCACTAGCAGCAACGGTGGCAGTAGCAGCAGCTGGCCACCGGAGAGCGCGCAGCTGGCCAACCCGCCACCAGCCGATGCCCAGGAGGTTGATCGCTTCGAGGCAAAGTGGGCTGCGCTGGAGACCAAATCGCAACCCAAGGCGGCGCCCAACCCTTTCTCCAATGACTTGCAAAAGACCTTTGAGATCGAGCTTAAACTCGGTATTAACCCAGGTCAGGCCACTGCATAAACTATGATGATGCAGACCCCCAACCAGACTGAACCACTCCACTCAGCCCCCAGCCCCATGCCCTAAATGCTTTCGCTACCCCCCTCTTAATTTTCTCCTCCTCTGTTGAGACCCCAGGATGTAATTTTAGGTCTGAATGCAGGGGGGACATGATGACTGTGTATGGGGCTCCTCGCGATACATTCCATGGGATTTCTAGCAATCATGTTCTGCGTGGGGATCTATGGAGGAGCCAGAGAATTATGGACACATCACAGGACACAGATGAGACACAGAGAAATTATTCTGATGTTACCCAAGCACAGCAAAGACCCTGGTTGACTAGCCAATGACACGACTCGACGGTAGAGACCCCAAAGGAGGCGTCGACCAATAAGAGTGACAGTTTGACGGCCAAAATTGTTTTATTTATTATTTTTACTTAGATTTGAACCGTTTTAGTTTTACATCATTTTCCTTTTCTTCATCAGTGTTCAAAGGTTGTTTCTCCCTGTATTTATTTTGTGTGGAACTGGAAAGAGGAGGGAAATAACTAGCAACTGTAACTGGCAGCGGAGGGAGCAAAGAGAGGGAGTGAGTCATGAAACCAGAGGCTGGAAACGAGTGTAAATAGCATGCTTTTTTCACCCTCTATTTCTTACCAATCCACGTATAACCGCCAATTTGCTATTCAACCCAAATGAGTCACTGTTAGCTAAATCACCATGGTGACCTAACACACCTCTGTCCCAGTGCCACTCCACCTGCACGACAGACACACTAGAACCCTAGAACATTCTGGAAAGGGTTCAAATGGTCCAGATAGTACGGCACATTCCAACGTGGTTGGTTGACTCTCGTTATATTCTGAAACAGAGTAGTAGTCACCCCCAGTACGAGTTTAGTCAGTCAACACTACGAGGGTCTATTTGGGAATGTTGAGCCTGATGTTCAAGAGAGGCGAGAGGGAAGAGCTTGAGCACTTCGTAAGATAAAGATGGCGAGGTCGGGATAGCTTTATTTGAGAGGAAGTTATGATGTTGTTTTGTCGCTGGGACTGGGATTGAAATAGCACCCTATTCCTACATAGGGCCTTGGTCAAAAGTAGTGCCTCCCACTGGGCACAGCCGTCAATTCAACGATGGTTCAACTTCATTTAATTGAAATGACGTGGATACAACGTTGATTCAACCAGTGTGTGCCCAGTGGACTGGGTCAAGCTGCACTTCTGACATAGTGGGACTACAGTCAGTTTGTAGAGGCTTCTGGATCCAGGCTCTTGTCCTGAGGCCATTGTGACAGGAAGACGTTATGGCACCTGCTGTGTGCTCTACCAGGCTGAGTAAAGATGCCTAGAGGAAGTGATGAGTCATTTACCACTTTAAACAGATCGAGGAAGGCATCCATCTTTGTAGAGGGAAAACAAAGACATGAAAGTGATACGGATAGTCGGGGAAGAGGGATAGAAAACGGGAAGGTGAAAGGTAGACGGAGAGATCGAGGGCATACTTACGAGAATGAGATGAGGAAGTGGACTATTGAAGGGCTGTGATGAACTGAGAAAAGACGAAAGAAGAAAAATGTTACGTTAAACAGACTGGTTGTTTCATTCCTTTAATCTCCTTTCACTACTCCCAAACAAAGGTACTTCTGTTAGAATGATACTCACCATGCATTTAGAACTCCATAGAAACAAGACTTTACTGTTTGATCATATTCTCAAAAGAGGCAAGCATTCCCTCCGTGACTTTAGTTTAAACACACAAAGACAGTAAATGTGCAGTATATTTTAGCCCATTTGGCAGGACTTCCAATGGCAAGTCAAGACGGGGCAAACGCATGTGCTTCGATGGGATGCTTTGTGCTATTTGCCATTATAATGCTTTATGTACGATCCTGCCCCAAACAACAGGAGTGTATGGGGAGTGAGACGGAGTGGAACCCAGGGGACCAGTGTTATTGAATGGACATCACAACTAGACAAACAGGCTCCATCCATCCCGCTCTCCTGGTCATTAATAACTCCTTAGGACTCAGCCAATCAGGCTTTGCCATTTTCACGTGGCACAATACTGACTGACATCCATTTGCTTTCCCAAAGATATAAAGCAGTAGTGAGGAGCCATGCTTTTGCTCGTTTAGACAAATAGATTTTCTAAATTAATTCTCTCCCTGTCTTTTAAGAGAAAAGACATAGTCATTCATGAAATTGCTGTTTTTATTTAGTTAAATTACCCTTGTTTGCACGCCCTTTAAATTAAACTGTAGGTTAATTATGTTCAAAATAAGAACTAAATTACCTCTTAAACTCGATTGTAAACCACAGTGTAGTGATAACAAACTAGTGGAGTTTATTTTTATTCTTTATTTACAGAATTTTGTATTTAAACCTACATATTTGTATTGTAATTACATTGTACAAAGATAAATAAATAATATAATATTAAACTCGTGTTGGTGTTTGCATTCTGTATCATTCTCGCCCTCCCTTTCTCCCAATGCTGGTCATGTACCTGTCTTACCCTTATCTTCACCAGTACTAGTAGATCAAATGTATCTGCACCCTGTGTCAACGGGGATGCGTGTACCATTGCCATAAAAAGCCTCATGTATATAGTCTACTTTTAAAGATGGTCAATAGTTGAACAGCACCAGTCATTCAATTGAGTGAATTCTCTCCATAGCTGTATTTTATATCTCAAACCTACTGTATGCCCTGAAAATCATGGAGTGAAGCGTTGAAGAATTCTCTCTCATTGAAGGCATTGACTACGCTTGCCAACTCTACCGCTGTTCACAGTACTTTCTCTGGAGTCTTGACAAAAGCTCAGGCCTCTAATGCGACCAGACAAGGCCCCTTTTCTTCCCCAAGGGCCATGAAAAAGAGGACAGCCACAGAACACTTGAGTCATTTTAGTAGTAACTCTCTCGTCATTGTCTTTCCGCTACTGCTTACTGCAGCGCTGAGGAAGAATCGGGACAACAGGAAACACAACAAAGACAGAGTTAGAATGAGGACAGGCCCCACTACTACAGAACAGTGCAAGGGAAATGGGTTGCCATGGACACAGCAGTGAAAGGGTAATTTATAAACATCCCAACACTGCCAGAGTAGGCAGAAAAAGCTCAGTACATATATAAATTAAACTGCCATAGAGAAAGAATGTTGTTGGAAATAAAAAAAAGCAGACTAATGTGCTCACGTAGGCCAAATCCTAGTGGTGTCTGTCTGGCCTGAGGAGAAGCTGTCATCTAAGACTTCTCACTGTTTCTATTATGGACATGCTGAACTGCAGGGCCCATATTCATGAAGCATATCAGAGTAGCATTTCATTGTGTATTACTGCTGCTACTTTACCCCAATTCAATTTATGATCTGGGTGCAGAATCCCCTAAAGTCATTCTTTATATCAACTCCACAAAAAACAACACACATTTTTATCTGCTTTCAATCTGGTGCATCACACAGTGCTGGTAAGTGTATGACGGCAGCATGTGATATCAGAATGGGAATCAGTAACTGTGTTTGTGTAATAGCGCTAACCCAGATATTGGAATGGGCAGATAATACATTCACTGCTATTTGTTTCTAGTGTTTTAAGATTGGTGTATGGATACTGTGGCACATCTGTTTCCAGTTCTGTTAAATGTTGCTTTGCCACCGTTAGAATAATGTTGGGAATTGCTATGGATGTGAAATGTAAGCGCTCACACGTGACCTTTAAAGTCCTTGAGGTGAGGGAGGTGATTAAGTCGATTGATTTCATACGTTTAGACATTGATCAGTTCAGAGTCCATTGTTCTCGTCCCTGTCGCAGGCTGCTGATCACACATACAGTCACTCAACGAGGTCATTTGAACAGACGAAAGTTGTATTTTAATATTTATTATGTTTCTTAAAGAATATTTTATCTTCAGTATAAAAATTGTGGTTTGAAGCCTCTTTGGCTCCAAGCAACCTCAAAATGTCAAAACACACAGACACACACACACATACACACACTCGGAAGGTATTCAGACCATTTGACTTTTTCCACATTTTGTTACGTTACAGCCTTATTCTAAAATGTATTAAATAGTTTTTGCAAATATACACATACTACCGTTCAAAAGTTTGGGGTTACATAGAAATGTCCTTGTTTTTGAAAGAAAAGCACATTTTTTGTCCTTTAAAATAACATCAAATATATCAGAAATACAGTGTAGACATTGTTAATGTTGTAAATGACTATTGTAGCTGGAAACGGCAGATTCTTAATGGAATATCTACATAGGCGTACAGGGGCCATTTATCAGCAACCATCACTCCTGTGTTCCAGTGGCATGTTGTAGCTACAGCATTTGTGGGTTCGATTACAGGCTCAAAATGGTCAGAAGCAAAGAACTTTCTTCTGAAACTTGTCAGCCTATTCTTGTTCTGAGAAATGAAGGCTACTCCATGTGAGAAATTGCCAAGAAACTGAAGATCTTGTACAACGCTGTGTACTACTTTCCTTTCACAGAACAGTGCAAACTGGCTCTAACCAGAATAGAAAGAGGAGTGGGAGGACCCAGTGCACAACTGAGCAAGAGGACAAGTACATTAGTGTCTAGTTTGAGGAACAGACGCCTTACAAGTCCTCAACCGGCAGTTTCATTAAATAGTACCTGCAAAACGCCAGTCTCAACGTCAAAAGTGAAGAGGCGACTCTGGGATGCAGGCCTTCTAGGCAGAGCTCCTCTGTCCAGTGTCTATTCTTTTGCCCATCTTAATCTTCTCTTTTTTTATTGGCCAGTCTGAAATATGGCTTTTTCTTTGAAACTCTGCCTAGAAGGCCAGCATCCCAGAGTTGCCTCTTCACTGTTGACGTTGAGACTGCCGTTTTGCGGGTACTATTTAATCAAGCTGCCAGTTGTACTTGTGAGGCGTCTGTTTCTCAAACTAGACACTCCTCTTTCTAATCTAGTTTCTTGGCAATTTCTCGTATGGAATAGCCTTCATTTCTCAGAACAAGAATAGACTGATGAGTTTCAGAAGAAAATTATTTGATTCTGGCCATTTTAAGCCTGTAATCGAACCCACACATGCTGATGCTCCAGATACTCAACTAGTCTAAAGAAGGACAGTTTTATTGCTTCTTTAATCAGAACAACAGTTTTCAGCTGTGCTAACATAATTGCAAAGGGGTTTTCTAATGATCAATTAGCCTTTTAAAATGATAAGCTTGGATTAGCTAACACAACGCTCCATTGGAACAAAGGAGTGATGGTTGCTGATAATGTAGATATTCCATAAAAAATCTGCCATTTTCTGCTACAATAGTCATTTACAACATTAACAATGTCTACATGGTATTTCTGATCAATATGATGTTATTTTAATGGACAAAAAAATGTGTTTTTCTTTCAAAAACAAGGAAATTTCAAAGTGACCCCAAACTTTTGAACGGTGTATGAAAATTAAAAAAAATCTGAAATATCACATTTACATAAGTATTCAGACCCTTTACTCCACATATGTCAGAGTCAAGGCCCGCGGGCCACATCCGGCCCGCGAGAAGGTTTTTACGGCCCCTGGGATGATCTTGATTTATTATTAGAACCGGCCCGCAGACCGCAGCAAGCCGGCAGCCCGCAGATCTTTTACACGCACCAATACTACATTTCCCACAATGCAACGGTGACGCACCGAGCAGTAGGCTGCTTCATTTCAATATTTATTGGCACAGCAGTTGTCAGCATCACAGTAAAATTAACTTTCAGATACCCATCAAAAATGGCAAAACGGAAGGTGGACACTGAGAACCGGGGTTTCAAACAAGGTGGGAGTCGGAGTATTTGTTCACGGAGGTAGCTGGAAAACCTGTGTGTCTTCTGTGTGGAGAAAGTGTGGCGGTACTGAAAGAGTATAATCTGAGACGACATTATGAAACGAAACACGCGGACAAAAACAAGAATATGGACATGGAACAAAGGCTACAAAAGGCAGAGGAATTAAAACGAGGCCTCAAATCTCGACAGGCTCTGTTCAAAAAAGCCAAATCACAAGGCCAGGCTGCTGTCAAGGCCAGTTTTATTTTGGCAGAAGAGATCGCTAAATCAGCCCGGCCATTTACGGAGGGGGATTTCATCAAAAACTGCATGATTAAAGTTTGTGACGAAGTTTGCCCAGAAAAAAGGCAACTCTTTTAAATGTGAGTCTGAGCAGAAACACCATTGCCGAGAGAGTAGACCAGTTGTCCATCAATCTAAAAGAGCAGCTTGTGAAAAAGGGAAAAGATTTCATTGCATATTCCTTGGCTGTGGATGAGAGCACCGACATTTCTGACATTGCCCAGTTGTCAATTTTCATCCGCGGAGTGGACTCCAGCCTAAGCGTGACAGAGGAGTTTTTGGCTTTACGTCCTATGCATGGCACAACTACGGGGCATGATTTGTATGAAGAGGTGTCAAGATGTGTAAATGAGATGGAACTGCCTTGGGAAAAACTCGTGGGTTTGACAACCGACGGAGCACCTGCGATGTGTGGACACAGGAGCGGACTGGTGGCGAAGATACGGGAAAAGATGCAAGAGGAAAACGCGACAGGTGAGCTGACAGCTTATCATTGTATCATACACCAGGAAGCGTTGTGCGGTAAAGCCTTGAAAATGGAGCATGTAATGAGCATCATCACGCGCACAGTTAACTTTATCAGAGCCAAAGGTTTGAATCACCGCCAGTTCAAGGCATTTCTGACGGAGTTAGAAACGGAGCATGGTGATTTGCCTTATCACACAGAGGTGCGATGGCTAAGCCAGGGAAAGGTGCTTCAAAGATGTTTCGAGCTTCGTGAGGAGATTTGTCTGTTCTTGGACAGCAAAGGGAAAGACACAACACAACTCCGAGACGAAATGTTTCTGTGTGAAATGGCTTTTCTGTGTGACATTACGAGTCATCTGAATGCAATGAACTTGCAGCTGCAGGGTCGGGATCGTGTCATCTCTGATATGTACAGTACAGTGAAGGCATTTAAAACCAAACTGACTCTGTGGGAGACGCAGATGCGGAAAGAAAATTTGAGCCACTTTCCCAGCTGCCAGACCATGAAAGAGAAGCTCTCTACCAGTGCGTTCCCGAGCGCACAGTTGGCTGATAAAATAGGTATGCTTGCCGCTGACTTTCGACGCCGATTTGCTGACTTTGAATCACAAAAAAGCAGGTTGGAACTGCTCGGTAACCCATTTGCTGTTGACGTGGAAAGCTCACCACCAAACCTCCAAATGGAGTTGATTGACCTCCAATGCAATGATGCACTGAGGGCAAAATATGCGGCAGTGGGTGCTGCGGAGTTCGCCCGTTTCCTCCCCGACACAATGCCCCAGCTGCGCATCCAGGCTGCTCAAACGTTGTCTATGTTTGGCAGCACATACCTGTGTGAACAACTGTTTTCTTTGATGAACTTGAACAAAACATCACACAGAAGTCGACTTACTGCTGAACACCTCCACTCAATTCTGAGGATTTCCTCAGCTCAGAGCCTTACCCCGAACATTGATGAACTTGTGGAAAAGATGGGACACCACCAAGTATCACCCTCAACCTCAAACAAGTGAACATTACTGTGCAATCACATATTTAGAGTTTTTACTCAGTTCAAGTTTAAAAGTTAAAGTTTAATATTTGTTTTCACTGCATGTTACTTCTCCTTAAACAAAGTGTTGTTTTTGATTAATAGCCTTTTTTGCACTTTATTTTATTGTATTTCAATCCAATTATATTTTTAAAATATTTCAGTTGAGTGGATGATAGAAAATTGCTATTATTGTTTTTTTCTTTGAAGTAAATTTAGCCCACTTTTGCTAAAATAGAAAATATAGGCTACTGATGGTGCCTTGAATACGGTTTCTTTCATTTAATGTTCATGTTATGGGGATTTTTATATAAAGGAAATTTGTCTTTTGTGTCTGTTGAAAATTAAAGATTACTGACAGAGCCATAAGAAAATATTGCTTTATTTATCTGATCATATTGGAATATATTTGTTAGGTTTTCAGTAGGTTCAATTAGGTTCACTAGACTATATGCGTCATTTAAAAAATTTTCAATGAACATTCGAACAGTCCGGCCCTGGCTTGTAGCTAAATTTTTTTATTTGGCCCTCCGTCCATTTGACTTTGACACCCCTGCTTTACTCAGTACTTTGTTGAAGGACCTTTGGCAGCGATTACAGCCTCGAGTCTTCTTGGGTATGATGCTACAAGCACACCTGTACTTGGGGAGTGTCCCATTCGTCTCTGCAGATCCTCTCAAGCTCTGTCAGTTTCTCTCCTGGTCTCTCCTGAAAAATAGTCCCTTTCGCTGAAAAACAAAAACATCCCCACAACATGATGCTGCCACCACCATGCTTCAAAGTAGGAATGGTGCCAGGTTTCCTCCAGAAGTGACGCTTGGCATTCAGGCCAAAGAGTTCAATCTTGGTTTCATCAGACCAGAGAATCTTGTTTCTTTTGGCAAACCCCAAGCGGGCTGTCATTTCATGCCTTTTTACTGAGGAGTGGTTTCCGTCTGGCCACTCTACCATAAAGGCCTGATTGGTGGAGTGCTGCAGAGATGGTTGTCCTTCTGTTTCTACCATCTCCACAGAGAAACTCTGGAGCTCTGTCAGATTGACCATCGGGTTCTTGTTAACCTCCCTGACCAAGGCCTTTCTTCCCCAATTGCTCAGTTTGGCCGGGCGGCCAGCTCTAGGAAGAGTCTTGGTGGTTCCATACCTCTTCCATTTAAGAATGATGGAGGCCACTGTATTCTTGGGGACCCCAAATACAGGTGTGCCAAGCTTGTAGTATCATACCCAAAAAGACTCAATAATATATCGTGCTTCAACAAAGTACTGAGTAGAATGTTTGAATACTTATGTAAATGTAATATTTCAGAATTTCTAAAAACCTGTTTTTACTTTGTCATTGGGGGGTATTGTGTTTAGATTGATGAGGGTGAATAAGGCTGTAATAAGGCTGTAATGTGACAAAATGTGGAAAAAAGTAAGTGTGGAAAAATGTGGGAAAAGTAATACTTTCCCAAATACACTGTATATACAAAAGTGTGTGGACCCCCTTCAAATTAGTGCATTCAGCTATTTCAGCCACACCTGTTGCTGACAGGTGTATAAAATCGAGCACACAGCCATGCCATCTCCAAAGACAACATTGGCAGTAGAGGGACCTTACAGAAGGGCTCAGTAACGTTCAACGTGGCACCATCATAGGACGCCACCTTTCCAATAAGTCAGTTTGTCAGATTTCTGCCCTGCTAGAGCTGCTCCGGTCAACTGTAAGTGCTGTTATTGGGAAGTGGAAACGTTTAGGAGCAACAATGGCTCAGCCGTGAAGTGGTAGGCCACATAAGCTCACAGAACGGGGCCGCCGAGTGCTGAAGAACATACAAATCACCTGTCCTCGGTTGCAACACTCACTGCTGTCATGACGTTGGCTTGGGTTGGTTTATGACAGTCATAAATACCTCTTCCCCCCCTTTTCCTCTCTCTACCCTACTAAGGTTACATTTGCAAAATCCTTGGTTAACATAAAGATTCTGGGAACGTCAGAATGTGGGGGGGGAAATTAACTATATTCTGGTAATCCGAACAATTGAACATATGTGGTGGTACTTAATGAATATGATGTTAGTTCGGTTGTCATCGGAGACATTCTCATCAATGATAAGATGACAAACTCTACAGTGGAAAGTTTATACATTAGAGTTATCAGATTCACATGGAATTGTTGTTCAATTTAAATGTTTGAATATTAAATTATTTGTGATGGGATGAAATGTGATTTTAGCTTCTAAAATGTGAGATTTGGGCTGCTCAATCAGTGGCCCTCCCCTGTGAAGGGACAAGGGCTATAAAACTTTTCAAACACACCCTCCTCTTCCTTCCTATATAAGCCCTTGACAACAACATAACTATCTGTTCCGAGGATATGAGGATGACGATCCTATGTCAGAATGGTTCAGATAAAACTACAGAACGAAGCCAACATTAGCATGAGCTTTGGTTGCGAATGGTATGAACTTTGAACTCTTATTCACGACAGAAGTGATACCTCCTAGCCGTTGCGTTAGCGACCGCAGCTGAAAACGCAGGTTAGGAAGGAACAGACAGAGTATCCCATCTATCACACAACGACGTTACTACAACTTATCCAAGTGACCACCAGAGACATTCTTCAAAGGACAGAGGACTCGGTTTGGCAACACAGTCACCATCTACCACCAACCTACTGAAGCGCAGCTCTTAGTAAATATTTATTGCATTTTCCTTCTCCAAATGGGCGATAATTTAGAATGCATAAGATACTGTATTCACAATAGCACAGCTTCGCCTTTGTTCCTGTCTTCCCGCTCTTTTACTCAACCCAGCCCCTTTTCCTTTGTGTAACAAGCTGTCATATCTGTTCCGCCCGCTAAAGAATTATCCAGGTATAATTCATTCTTTGTATATGTAATTCTGTGTGATTAGATAGGTATTTAGTAAATAAATAATTAAACCCAATTTTATTTCGTGGTGCCCGACTCTCTAGTCAATTACATTTACACGATTAGCTCAATCAGGTGATATTAATTACGGAGAAATTATTTTATAGAATAGCATGTCTTAGCAATTAATCCAGCATAGCCAAAGACACGACACTACTGATTTCCAAACTGCCTCTAGAAGCAACGGCAGGACAAGAACTGTTAGTCGGGAGCTTCATGAAATGGGTTTCCATGGCCGAGCAGCCGCACACAAGCCTAAGATCACCATGCGCAATGCCAAGCTTCGGCTGGAGTTGTGTAAAGCTCACCGCCATTGGACTCTGGCGCAGTGGAAACGTGTTCTCTGGAGTGATGAATCACGTTTAACCATCTAGCAGTTCGACAGACGAATCTGGGTTTGGCGGATGCCAGGAGAAGATGAACTGCCTGAATGCATAGTGCCAACTGTAAAGTTTGGTGGACGAAGATGGTCTGGGGCTGTTTTTCATGGTTCGGGCTAGGCCCCTTACTTCCAGTGAAGGGAAATCTTAATGCTACAGCATTCTAGATGATTCTGTGCTTCCAACTTTGTGGCAACAGTTTGGGGAAGGCCATTTCCAGTTTCAGCATGACAATGCCCCCGTGCACAAAGTAAGGTCCATACAGAAATGGTTTGTTGAGATCGGTGTGGAAGAACTTGACTGGCCTGCACAGAGCTCTGACCTTAACCCCATCGAACACCTTTGGGGTGAATTGGAACGCCGACTGCGAGCAAAGGCTTAATCAACCAACATCAGTGCCTGACCTCACTGATGCTCCTGTGGCTAAATGGAGGCAAGTCCCCGCAGCAATGTTCCAACTTCTACTGGAAAGCCTTCCCAGAAGAGTAGAGGCTTTTATAGCACAAAATGGGGAACAACTCTATATTAATATACATGATTTTGGAATGAGATGTTCCATGAGCAGTGTCCACATAGTTTTGGCTATGTAGTGTATCTAAACGCACGCATGCTTGCACATGCATGTAAATGCACACACAACCATGCAAACGCATGCTTTCATGTGCACGCACGCACCCACCCACCCGCCCACACTCGCACACACACAAAGCCTCCACCATTCTAGAAGGTTGGTTGATATTGTTGCCTGTGAGGCCTGACTGGTTGGATACTCGGTGCTTTTTCCTCACCGCTCCCACTCTTTTCCCCACCACTGTGTCCAGCTCTGGAGCTCTGACTGGCACCTTGGCACTGCCCAACTGCACTGGCGCCACTTCATCCCCTGCCAGCTCCTACCGACACCTGCCAGCAGCTGTCATTCATAAATAACAAGCCCGATAGCTGCCAGGGTACCCAGGGAGGGCATGATGCCCACATAGACTACCCATAGACCAATATGGGTAGTCTACAGTATGTGGACATGACAATATGCATACAACTAACCTATATGTACCTGTTCCAATAGGGGACTATTGATTACGACCATAATTGGGAATAAGATGGAGACATACAGTACCAGTCAAAGGTTTGGACACACCTACTCATTCAAGCCTTTTTCGTTATTTTTTACTATTTTCTACATTTGTAGAATAATAGTGAAGACATCAAAACTATGAAATAACACATATGGAATCATGTAGTAACCAAAAAAAGTGTTAAACAAATCCAAATACATTTTATAACCAGCATGGCTACCACAGCATTCTGCAGCGATATGCCATCCCATCTGGTTTGAACTTAGTGGGACTATCATCTGTTTTTCAACAAGACAAAGACCCAACACACCTCCAGGCTGTGTAAGGGCTATTTGATCAAGAAGGAGAGTGATGGAGTGCTGCATCAGATGACCTGGCCTCCACAATCACCCAACCTCAACCCAATTGAGATGATTTGGGATGAGTTGGACCGCAGCATGAAGAAAAGCAGCCAAGTGCTCAGCATTGGTGGGAACTCCCTCAAGACTGTTGGAAAAGCATTCCAGGTGAAGCTGGTTGAGAGAATGCCAAGAGGGTGCAAAGCTGTCATCAAGGCAAATGGTGGCTACATTTTTATTTGTTTAACACTTTTTTGGTCACTACATGATTCCATGTGTTATTTCATAGTTGTAATGTCTTCACTATTATTCTACAATGTAGAAAATAGTAAAAACAAACTAAAACTCTTGAATGAGTAGGTATGTGCAAACTTTTGGCTGGTACTGTACATAGTTGGAACAGTTGCCTATTACCTTTGAAACATAATGTTTTGATTTTTCACCATCTTCATTGCAGTCCGAATCTGTGTACACAACAGATGCAAGATATTATGCAATTGTTCAAAGCTCCTGGTACAGTATGTGATGCAGTAAAGGTCATCACTAGTGTGTTTAATCTGCCGTCTGCCATCCTCATCTCATGTTGCCTGCTTCTTTCTACATGTGATTAATGTATAACAGTAAGTCAACATGGATAAATGTTGGTATGTACATCAAACGGTCATCATTCAAAACAGACAAGATGAAATTGAATTAACCATTTCTGTCAAAACCTACCATGGTTCAATGATATCAGTAGTTATGTAGGCCATAGTGGTTAAGAAATCCCTGTCCAATCACTGTCACTTTGTCAGCCACTGCGTTTTGATGCTGCAGGCAGAGAATGACATTGCTATTGATGTACCTCCACCTAGTGGCAAGAAAGGATTATTGCGCATTATACAACTGATCCATTTTACATTAGTCATTGTAGGAGCATCATCTAACATAAGAATATTTTGTCCCATATCCTTCAGCAGGTTGACTTTGTCTTAGTCTGTCTCATGTCAACACATAGTCCCATTGATAAAAATGAAGTAGTTGGAGTAGGAATTGTAGCATTGTGTGTGTTTTTGTGTGCATGACTACACTACGCATTTAATTTCTCTCCTGTAATTATATAATATAGGCCCCATAACCTCTCCATTATGCTCCAGAACTCACAAATCACAGTGGACCACCGTGCCTTCAGTGTGCTATGTCATCAATTTAATGGTTGGGTGGTGTTCTGGGGGCAGTTCACTGTGGCTGCATTCACACAGGCAGCCCAATTCTGTTTTTTTTTTTTTACTAATTGATCTTTTGACCAATCAGATCAGTGTTGAAAAAGATCTGTGAGAGGTTCTGATGTGAATGGTCAAAATATTAATTAGTGGAAAGAATTGAGCTGCCTGTGTAAACGTAGCCTTAGATCCCTGCTATCCTGCTCACTGAACTCTCCTACTAATCACAGTGCCACAAGTGAATTAGTAGAACAGAACCATACATCAAGATAACGTTCAACCTTTATGCTGGTTCAGGTTAATTTAATCCAGTATTTTATCTTAATCCAGACCATAATGGATATACAGTAGGTGATCAGGTGCTGTACTTTCCTCTGTTTACAGTGCGCTACAATTCAGGGGTCAGTGAATTCAGGAAGTGATTTTAATTCATGTCAAAAACTTTTTATACAGTAGGTTCTCTATTTTAGTTTATCAAGAAGTCATTGGAAATAAGACCATTTTTCAATTATTGAATTGGAATTTCAGTTTGCTTTCTGAATTGACTGACTTCAATTCCAATTGACCCCAACCCTGCTACAATGCTAGACAGTTTTTCCACATTTTGTTACGCTACAACCTTACTCTAAAATGTATTAAATTGTTTATTCCCCCTCATCCACACAATACCCCATAATGACAAAGCAAAAACAGGTTTTTAGAAATATCACATTTGCATAAGTATTCAAACCTTCGACTCAGTACTTTGTTGAAGCACCTTTGGCAGAGATTACTGCATCGAGTTTTCTTGGGTATGACACGCATGCTTGGCAAACCTGTATTTGGGGAGTTTCTCCCATTCTTCTCTGCAGATCCTCTCAAGCTCTGTCAGGTTGGATGGGGAGTGTTGCTGCACAGCTATTCAGGTCTCTCCAGAGATGTTTGATCGGGTTCAAGTCCGGGCTCTGGCTGGGACACTCAAGGACATGCAGAGACTTGTCCCGAATCCACTCCTGCGTTGTCTTGGCTGTGTGCTTAGGGTCATTCTCCTGTTGGAAAGTGAACCTTCGCCCCAGTCTTACGTCCTGAGCACTCTGGATCAGGCACTCTGGATCAAGGATCTCTCTGTACTTTCCGCCGTTCATCTTTGCCTTGATCCCGACTAGTCTCCCAGTCCCGGCCTCTGTAAAACATCCCCACGGCATGATGCTGACACCACCATGCTTCACTGTATGGATGGTGCCAGGTTTCCCCCAGACGTGACGCTTGCCATTCAGGCCAAAGAGTTCAATCTTGGTTTCATCAGACCAGATAATCTTGTTTCTCATGGTCTGAGGGTCTTTAGGTGCCTTTTGGCAAACTCAAAGTGGGCTGATATGTTTATTTTACTGAGGAGTGACTCCCATCTGGCCACTCTACCATAAAGGCCTGATTGGTGGAGTGCAGCAGAGATGGTTGTCCTTCTGGAAGGTTCTCCCATCTCCACAGAGGAACTCTGGAGCTCCGTCAGAGTGACCATCGGGTTCTTGTCACCTCCCTGACCAAGGCTCTTCTCCCCCGATTGCTCAGTTTGGCCGGGCGGCCAGCTCTAAGAAGAGTCTTGGTAGTTCCAAATTTCTTCCATTTAAGAATGTTCTTGAGGACCTTCAATGTTGCAGACATTTTTTGGTACCGTTCTCCAGATCTGTGCCTCGACACAATCTTGTCTCGGCACTCTACAGACAATTTCTTCAACTTCATGGCTTTGTTTTTGCTCTGACATGCACTGTCAACTGTGGGACCATAATATAGACGGGTGTGTGCCTTCCAAAATCATGTCAATCAATTGAATTGACTACAGGTGGACTCCAATCAAGTTGTAAAAAACGTCTCAAGGATGATCAATGGAAACAGGATGCACCTGAGCTCAATTTCGAGTCTCATAGCAAAGGGGCTGAATACTTAGGTAAATATGGTATTTCTGTTGTATATTTTTAATAAATGTGCTAAAAAAAAGTAAAAACCTGTTTTCGCTTTGCCATTATAGGGTATTATGTGTAGATTGATGAGGGGAAACCATTATTTAATCCATTTTAGAACAAGGCTGTAATGTAAAAAAATATGGAAAAAGTCAAGAGTTCTGAATACTGACTGAAGGCACTGTATACCTATCTGTAAGCTACTTTATATTCAAAATCAATCTATAGCTCATTTCCTGTTTATGTCTCAACATTACATGGGAATTGTGGGTAATGTGTTCCTTCTGTGGAGGAGGCATGTTTTCCACGAGGGGCATGAAACTCCTCATGGAATTGGGCCAAATCCATTTATATACTGTAAATGGTATGATTCAAGGAAATGGTTGTCATTTCATGGCTCTTCGTCTGATTTACCACCCTGTTTTCTCTGAGAAACCTACACAGAAAAACAGACCAATCACCTTCACATGACCTTGGGTCTTTCAGGAACTGGCCAATCTGGTGAATAAAATAGAGTGATGGTCCAGGGCACTCCGTCAACAGAACCTCCACCTATGTTCCCAGGTCAGTTCTTATACCTTCGCTCCACTGTGGCTGAGTTTTTATACATCACATCAGTTCTTATGCAACTCAATTCATTCTAGCTTGACCTGACGTTTCTGAAGAAGGTTGAGGTTGGATAAATCCAGATGGAGGTTTGAGAAATGGCAGGGCTAATGGCCTATATGTACCCAATGGAGACAACCTCTCTGCCAGACTGCTTTCTAGAGCCAGTACTGTTGGTGTCTGCCTGCTTATCCTCCTACTTACTGGCTCTGCTACTTGTGGTGTCATCTGAATGTACATTAGCAGTGACCTTCGAGAAAGGTGTAGGAAAAACTAATGATGTAGCTATATGTATTTTTTACATATTCTATATGCAGTATGAGATTACATTTACTTAATTTGGAGAAAGAAAAGAACATACATCCCACTGGTCACACACTGTTTGAATTGTATTTTAATTTACCTCTTTATTTATGTTGTTGGCATGACGTTGACACAATGACATTGATTCAAACATACCATTTTAGTATCAACATTGAAACAAGGTCAAATAAAATGTCATGAATCATGTGAAATTCAACAATTTCAACCACCCCATTATACTGTATATTGAATACAGGATGTGGAATTTAAAATGCAATTTCAACATATACATAGTTCTGATGATTAGGTTGAAATTAGATTGATGTAACATCCTGTTAGTCAGGTTAAGAAATTGTACAAGTTGAAGTTTTACCCAAATTTCAATGTTTACAACGCTGGTTAAAATTAGATGAAAACAGTACTGGTTGACTTTTTGCAAATCCAAATGTGTTGTCCACGTCAAAATAGGTTGACAAATGAAGTTGAAACAACGTTGATTCAACCAGTGTGTGCCCAGTGGGATAGCTTAAGTTTCAATTCAGACAAGTCTGATAAAAAATAAAAAATGTTTTAAAGATTGTCATATACACAGAATCTGATGGTATACACACATGGAATAAAACAACAATTGGTTATAACTATATAGAAGGCCAGTATTATAGGATCCAGTACTTTGTAAAGATAATGTCTGATGGAGAAATGAAAATCCCACATCAATGGACACTGGATAGATGAGATTACAAATAATCTGTGCTTTTCATCAGCAAGCGAATCAATTCGATTTCTTCCAAACAATAACACTATCATAAAACTGGTCGTTTGGCTCCAGGATCCCTGCTAACAGTCCATCATGACATGTTCATGTTGCTGTCAGAATCATCTCGTCTTTATCTCAACTTGCTTCCAGACTAGAATTTATTTAGATATAGCATGGGTTAATATTAACCTTAACTGACCGACCTTGGAAACAATGTGTACCTCTTAAATGTCCATCTCTGTAGTACCATACATAGAGTGAAAGGTGCCGAGACGAGATCACTTTTTCTGACCAATGCAAAAATCACACAACGTCATTATCATGGACAAATCCAAGTAAATGCCAATAGAAAACAGCTCAAACAAACGAAAATGCAGCGAGTGTACTGTCATTCCAGGCTCAATGTTTGACGTGACTGAACTGAAGTTGGCTAGCTAGGGACACGAACGTTATCCAGCCTGCATAGCAACCATGTCGTTTAGCAGAACAGGCGACCGTCCTTTTTCATAGCAACTACGCAAAAAAAATAATTAAGGACTGGTACGCATCTGTAGCAACATGACCGAAAGAACCAAGCAGATTTCTGTCCGCACTATATCTTCTGGTGGAAGAATGACATTTTATATATTCACTTATCAAAATAAAGTTAATGTAAATATGTGAGTCATTGTTATTTTAATATGTCGGTAACACATTTCTAAAAGCAATAACGGCATGCAACGCAGTGCTGCATCATGAATAGTCACATGCAAATGGGTTGACTCCGTTGTAGCGTTGGGCCGAACAACGCCATTTACCTGTGACTTTATTCATGATACACCACTGCCTCTTGTGCCTTATCACTAACTAAACCCTCAGTATTCATTCAAATGATGTGCTTGTTTCAAACATCAATCTATCCCTAAGGTGCCCACCTTTTAAGATAAGCAGAGCCTAAATTAACATACTATACTGCTTTCACACTAGTGAGCCGAGCCCATCAGTACTGCACTGACATGGTTAACAATCCACCCGAGTTGCTGGAAAGGACAATGTCAAAGGAAAATACGAGCCAGGAGACAGATGGGATCAGCACGACAGTGTGAAAAAGGGTACTAATGTAAACTGGAATGTCTGTATGGGACATCTTTATTCATTTTCCTGACTCAAACCATGGCGCGCACTGCCTGAGATCGCATCAGGGAGGAAGATCATGTTGCGATGTCATTTCCTGTGTCTCCTCTTTGTCGGGTTACCGTGGTTACACGCCTGTTACTCCTTCACGTTGTCTGAGGCAAAGGCTTGGCTGGCCACCACAACCCACACCTGAATTAAAATCTAACCTCTCATGAATGTTCAGCCATTCCCAACAGATAAGAATGATATTAAGACTGCCTCTGGTGTCTTATCACCAACTAAACCCTCAGTATTCATTCAAAATGATGTGCTTGTTTCAAACATCAATGGATCCCTAAGGTGCCCCCCTTTTAAGATAAGCAGAGCCTAAATTGATATACTAAAGACTGCCTCATGTGCCTTATCACTAACAGAAAAGTTGTTTGGCTATGTCTTTCAGTGCCGGCAGTGGGTAGTTTGGGTTAGGGGGGATGGGGGTTCTCTCAGTCTTCTACACTCAGTCAATTACAACGGTCTTGGCATTCCAGTTTTCAGAAGTCCAGTTCTTGTCCCGCTAGTCCAGCTCGTTCCTGGTTTTAGGCCGTCGATATCAGATGAGGCAGTCCCATGTTTAGAGTGCTACTCCAGGACATCAGTCGAGAGCCACTCCAGGACATCAGTCGAGTGCCTTCCCCATAGGACAGGGCTCATCTGGATTTCTCTCTTAAAAGGTCAGTGGCTCACAGTGCACAGGGAAACAAAGATAAGCAACATGTAGTGTGCCGTGGCATCCGACTAGATTTCAGATGCCCGGCAGAATGGTGTCCCAGGTCTCTGCCCTGACCTCACAGGCTGCCCTTGCGAATGGCGCAGCCGTCACAGACGCGGACAGGGTGGTCCCAGCCACGGGAGGGCACGGGGCGGCTCTTGGAGGAGCAACCGCTGCAGACACCCTGGCCACACGCCCGGCAGTGGTGCTTGGACATACTGGGGGTGAAGGTTTTGCTGCACCTGTGGCACTGCACGATCTGGGGGTCGGGGACCCAGTAGTCAGGCCGGGCCACTCCTTTCACAAAGCCTGGAACATGGAGGACAGAGAGAAATAAATAGCTCTCTTTATAAAGTAGTTGCCGTTGAGTCAGAGCAGTGGATAAAGACTGTGTAATCTTTGTGAATATAATGCTGTATCTTGTAGATTACTGTCTGCATATGCTGTAAAATGTCTATGGTTTCCAAGTGTTTTTGTGAATACACAGAGACATGTGTACTAGCTAGCTTTATTTGTGATGCATTTCTTAAGCATGACGCTAGCCGTACTCACACAGAGGGTAGTCCACTGCAGTGGTGACCATGTCTAGAGTAGACTGGGCCACCTCTGTCACCCTGCGGGCCATCAGCCCCCGCGGCTCCACCACAGCCACTACAGGACACAGAGAGGGACCAACAGAGCCATCAGGACCACTGGAATACATTTTCTTTTAACCTCTATTCAACCAGGAAGTCCCTTGAGATGAGTCGTCTCTTTCTCGAGGGAGACATGAAAGAACACTTACTATTCACATCAAACACCTTGGTTGCCTCCCAAATGGAACCCTATTCCCTTTGTTAGTACTACTTTTGTCCAGAGTCTAAGTAAGTCAAGTAAGTAGGTAAGTCTTTGGCAAGTAAGCGTTGTCCGACCCAGAACGGCCCACCCTGGTCAAACGTAGTGCAGTATGAAAGGAACTGGGTGTCATTTGGGATGCAACCCTCATTCATTCATTACAAAACAATAATAATACATTTGACTAAAAACTGATCCTGAATCAGACTAAGGAGGAGGTAACATCATCTTGTCCATTAACATCCATGACCAAACACTGATCCTGAATCAGACTAAGAAGGTAACATCAGCTTGTACATTAACATCCATGACCAAACACTGATCCTAAATCAGACTTTGGGGGAGGTAACATTAGCTGGCATCCTGACCCTGGTTGATGGTGTCGGTCCCTCCCTGGCGGTGGCAGGCGTCACAGACCCGGACGGGGGTGCTTCCCCAGCCCCTCTCGGGTACGGGCATCTTGCGGGTGGAGCAGGCCTGGCAGAAGCCCTCGCCACACGAACGACAGTGGTGCTTCCTCTCTGCCTCCTCAAAGGGCTTCTTACAGCAGTGACACATCTGGGGGACAGGCACAGAGCACAATAATGATTAGAATGTCAAGAGCCAGTAGTCAGAACTATACACTCACAACCATACCAAACAACTCTGTTCAGTGCCACATTTGAGAATTACAGCAGAGTATTGATTTCATTCACTATAATGATATATTGGGTTTAGAACTAACGCTGCACTGGGTCTATTGCCTCAATAAAAACAGCAATTCTTAGGGCTCTGCTATCTGTTCAAAAAGCCTGTGAGTGTGTTGCTGGTCTAGATGCCGTGTTTGCTGGTTAGATGATGCTGTGAGAGTGATGACTCACGGTGATGTCCGTGTTGGGTCTCCAATAGAGCGGGGCCACCTGGTCAGTGAGCCAGGACGTGACAGCCTTGGTGGGGCCCGTGCTGTACTCCGACACAGACTGGATCACAAAGTTCATCCCATCCAGCATCCTCTGGGCCGCATTCTGGTGGTCTGTCAGGAAGGCCTCAGACTGGACACACAAAGACAGGGAGAGCAACGGTCAGAGGGAGGCCATCTTTGAATACATTTGATATCCATGTTGGCAGTACGTGTTCATCCATTCATAACTGATGATGACCGTGACATATTGAAGTACAGTGTGCAGAGTTGACGGTGCCAGTGAAAGTAACGTCATCTTTATTAACCTTTGACAGGTGACATACTTTGAAAGTGAAATATATTCCAGAGACTTTGCGCATATATTACAACCTGCTGTCTCAAATTCCTCTAAATATTCTCACTGGTACTTCAATTGAGCTTGAGTGCCGGTTTGCATATTGTGCCCGTCAGTACAACGAGGAGTGTGTTGGACTAGGAAGCTCTGCTCACCCCGTCCCAGACGTGTTTGACCTCGGGCCGCACCACGCCGCTCTCTGGGTCCTGGTTGCCCAACCAGTACTGCCGGCTGCGGTAGATGATGCCACAGCTGCCACACTCCAGGACATACCTGGCAGGACAGGGGCACCGTGGTGGGGGAAAGGATGAGAGGAAATACATAGTGAATTGGCTTCGATTGCAGAGTGGATTCCGTGTTTGGATGTGTGTGTATATCTGTGTATGAGTGGTACTTCATTGAATGGATTCGAGAGCCCTGGTTGAAAGGGATATCTTTAATGCCATCGTAAAAGTTAATATGTGTGTGTCTCAGTGTCTGCAAAGAGACCAGATTACGTCGGCAACTCACCCAGACCAGGCGTACTTCGCCAGCCCAAACCAGGGGTTGTCTGTGGAGGCTGAGGTTTTAGGGATGACAATAACCTCCCTGCCCCCCTCATAGCACCTCTGCGTGGGTAGGACCAGATCAGGGAGTTAGCACACAACATATGATCACGGCTAGGTTCATGCATTTCGCTTGTACTACAAAACTGTTCAAAACCATCTTCACAGGATTTAAGCCTATATCGTATATAGAAGAACACTACTGTCAACTTTCTTTTCAGATCACATGAATAAGTCTTTATTGCTTTCAACTGAACGTAATTTATCTCTCGTGTCCCATCACAGACATAGACCATATGTGAAATGGAGATGAGGACCTTGCAGATGAGGACCTTGTTGTTGTACTGGTGAGCGTACTGACACAGTCCGTCTGCCAGGTGAGGGACCCTGTCTCTGAGATGGTTCATCCCGTTCTTACAGCGGATACTGAGGGGAAAGAGAACAGGGAAAACCCCTATTCAAATCAGAAGGACGGTTGAATCCATCCATCACAAACCTAACATCCAAGTTACTTGTGTAAAACGTGAAGGTGTACAGAAAATACTTGGCTGAACATCAGTGACTAACGCTCCCATGTTGGTGGATGGCCAAAAGGCGCTTCTCCTTCTCTCCTAGCGACTTAACACGTTAGACGTGCATCATAACACATTTATAACAGGGACAAACAAGGCTTTATACTCAAGCAGTGAGAGCCTGTTAAACCAATACCTATTTCTGGATATGAACATCAATCCGCATGTTTAGGGAAAATATTTGGTTTCTAATCTAGCTCAAATTTCCCAAGTGAAAGAAGACACTCTACTGTACAGAATGAATACCCATAGAGGGGTATGATATCCACATGACAAACCGACTTTTATGCTTCCTTTGTGGCAACCCATCTGGGAGGGACACATATCCTAGCACTATTTGCTCGCGTGCTGCATGTGAATACACCATTCATTAGTGCACACTGTATCAAAACGTTCTGCAGTGGAAAATGGTTTGCAACGAAAACGAGAGCTTCTATTGGACAATTTCAGGTTAGTCCCTCTCCATTTACTTTTGATTCATGTGATAGAGTTAGTCTGGGCAGATACATGCAGCAGATGCAGGTAAGTCACTTACTTGCAGCTGAGGCAGACTGAAGAGCAGGTGAAGTACTCGTCAGGGAAGAAGGAGTAGAGGGGTATCTTGTCATCAAAGATCTCCCCACAGAACCTGTCACTCAGGGCCTAGAGAGGAGGGGAGAAGGAGAGAGATGAGGAAACCAAGGGGTGGAAAGGGAGGAGGCAAGCAGAGTCATGAGGTCAAAAACAAACAATCAGTGGGTTTTGGAAAGGCCTATTTACCCAGACAAGCATCAAATTCCCATTAAAATTCACTAGTACTGGCATTACCTGTCTATCAAACAAATGAATTATGCGACAATGCAAAGAGATATCAACACACACAGACCTGCAAGGCGCTGAAGACGATGGCCGGTTGGCGGGGCGATCGGGTGGCAGTGTTCCTGACTTGCTGGCGTACAGCCTCCAGGAGCAGAGAGTAGTTGGTTGGTGGAGTGATGGTCTGGGTGCCCACGTACTGCACTGAGCTGAAGGCCTCTGTACCCAGGCCCAAGTCATGGAAGCGCCTCTGGAGTTGAGTGTCTGCATAGCCAGGGACATCTGTTCGCTCTGTGGGGACAAAGTAGGACATCGTCATGGGTTGAGTTCACCCACCCACCTGACTGCTGTGTAAATGGTGTAGTATGTGTGGGTGTGACTGAAGTAGCTGGGGAATCTGTATCTGTGGATGTGTCTCAGACAGTGTGACGGTTAAGTATGATTCTGACCGTACATAAGAAAATGTTGGTGTGTTGTTGTTAATTTCAATAATAAAAATGAATGTTATTTATCCCTAAGGGGCTATTACTTTGGGCAGATGAGTCTGCAACAACATGACAGCATATCCCAAACATACCAAAATGTGTTGCCTAACAACTCAGGAGCAAAATGTTGTGTAATGCATGCACAGAAACAGATGATTGCATGTGGTGCATGTTAGTGACTGGGCCTCTCCTGTACATACCATGGCCCAGTAGCTGGGTGTGGGTGGTCTCCTGGAAAACGATGACCGCGGGCCCCAGGGAGGAGAGGGGAACGTCCATGCCACAGCGGCTGGAGAGGGCACGCAGCTCGGGGGTGAAGTGCTTCAGGTAGGCCCCTGAGGCGCTGCTTAGGAACTGGAACATGTCGTTGTGCAGCCTCTCGGCCCGCGTGCGGTAAACCACCACGTCCGATACGGCCAGCACCTTCAGCAGCAGACGCATGCGCTGGTTCTGGTTGGCCGCTGCCCCCAGCAGGCCCTCTGTGTCCAAAGCCACAAGGCCCAGCCCGGGGTCAAAGGCGGCCCACACGCCCACCGTGCAGGAGCTGGGGGACTTGGAGGTGTAGAACACAGTATCCCCGCCAAACAGGATGTGGTTGAGGGTGTGGGACTTGCCGTCGCCCGTGTTGCCGAAGATGGAGAGGACCTTGACGCCCTGCATGTCACCGCAGCCCAGCCTCTCCAGGAACTGAGCCTCATCGTGGACCTGGGTTAATGTTGGAGAGGATGGGAGATGTTACTATGTTATAGGCAGCTGTAAGATGTTATGTTGGCAGATACATGCCAAATTACTTTACCTGTAGGAGCAATTTTGGCTTATGTAGTTGTTGTGTTGTGTATATAGTTTGTCTATATTTATTCAATTTAATGTGAACACTAGAGGGCACTATATCGACTTGGGTCATGGGTCAAATGTATAGGCACATAAGTGACCAGGTAGTATGGATGCACAGAGGTATGGAGAAAAAACATGCAGATGTTATTGCCGTAGGTGCATATTTTTAGTTTGAATGTGTTAATAGTGAGCAGGGTAAGAAAACCACATAAATAGGACAAAATGGCTCCTCCATTACCATTTGGCCTAACAATTATGTTATGAAAGAAGGCGACATTACACTGAATATAGTGATTAGTAGCCACAAGGCTCAACCTTACCCTTATTCGTGACTCAAATTGCATTTAATTACATTGAGCCATTGCATGTCCCCTTTAGCATTGCTAAGAAAATGTCCCAACGATACTCAAATCATCTGTTTAAATGCAAATACGCCTCGCATGCGTTCCAGTTTTTGAAACATTTGAAATGAGAACTTAACATTCATATAAGCGAGAGTTTTTAAAATTGAAAAAAGATAACCCCAACCCATTCCACCTCGCAGTCAGCCTCCACATCCTCCCTTCAGAACCAGAAATCATGCCTACCACACCAGCAGTGCTGCCTGCCAGCAGTAATCTTCTATGATTTATTGAGAGATTCATGGGGCTATCATCATTAAGTAAAATATATATATATTTTTTTACTTTGCCCCAGAAGCATATAACTGCAAGGCACTCCAACATCAATGTGCTTACCTGATGTCGGGGACACAGTGAACAGTTTGGGCCAATTTCAATGTTAAACGTTTCCTTGGTGTTAAATACAGTCTGTGAACAAACTTAAAATGTATAAGTTGATGGTTCGATTTACGGGATGCCACAGTCATATTTTTCCATATTCTGTTCCAGTTAAAGGGTTGTTCAGATTCAATTAGATCTGTGGACCATACTTTTTAATGGCTAGCTCAGAATGAGCTTTCCAAAAGTTGTTTATATATTATAGCGATCAGTCCTTTCTTTAAATAAATCCCATGGTTCCGTAATTGGATTTCCTAAAGGGGCTCCATAGGCCAGCGTGGCTGACCTAAGTTGTGAATACAGAAGAAAATGTGTTTCCTGGTAATGTGTACACATCTTTCAAATCTTGGAATGTTCTCAAACCATTGCTGTCCATGATATTGGTACGGGTATGGATTCCACATTTGTGTGAGCAATAATAAGCCCAAAGCGTAGTTGACATTATTTAAGGGATACGGTATACTAGTGAAGACCACCAGGGCAATAGGCAACACCATATGTCTCTATACTCAGCCGGGAGAGCCGAAGAATCACGTCTAAACCAGTTTAGGGTGGGACGGAAATACAATTTACATTTGGGTACGGAAAGTCCTCCTACGTCTTTCCCTCTTTGTAAATTTGTTCATTTGATCATGAATGGTTTACCTTGCCATATACATCTTTAAACCGCACTATGACTTTCATCCCAACAGACAGAACGAGGAACAATGGGAAGCATTGAACTACAGAAATTCAGCGGTGGCTATATATTTATTTTGACAATAGATATTCTGCCGGTTAAAGCCACTGTGCTATTATTTCATCTACCGAGGGTTTTTTTCTCCATTCATATTGAATTGATTTGAGCGTTCTGTTAAAGTTTCTGGATATGGTTTTATCTAAGGCAGGAAATATATCTACTCCCAAATACTTAAGATGAGAAATGATTGGTAGAGATGGAGTCCTGAGATGGTAGACCTCAGAAGGAATACAGTCCTATCCAGGTGATTTGCCTTTATTTATGCTATCCACAAGCTTTTGAGTTCACTGAGAGAGATTTAGGCTCCCATCAAGGTGGCTTCTTCTGTTGAGAGAAGAGGAGTTCTTCAATCTTCTAGAACATTTACATTTAAGTCATTTAGCAGACGCTCTTATCCAGAGCGACTTACAAATTGGTGCATACACCTTATGACAACCAGTGGAACAGCCACTTGCATCTAAATCTAGAAAGGACTTAATCTGGCTCGGTGTGGATTACAATCACAGGTGTACACATTTATAGAAGCGGGAGAATCAGATATTGAATCTGAATCAGGGGATTTACTAGTTGCTATATCAGCTAATTGATCATTACTGCGTAGCTTGTTGGCCAGTAAATGACTGAGGCGATTACCATGGAAGTAATGGTTGAGCCTTACTCGACGGGTGGCAAATTCTGCTCTCGGTCTTATCAATAAATGAAGTTGTGTCTTGACTTGGGAAAGAGTAATAGATACCTGGTCTGAAAATAGTGTTTGTTGAGAACGCTGTAACACAGTTAACATTTCAAAATCTGATATTTCCTTTCATTGTGATTTAACTCTGAGGCATTATCATTATTTGTAATAAAACCTTTGCTGAATTTGTATTGATTATTATTAATTAATTTAGTTCAATGTCAAATTGATCGCAATATGTTGGATTCTGAAATTTGCAGTGGTAATAAGTGTGATGGTCAGACAAGCTCATGTCGAATTTCTATTTTCTTAATTAAATAAACTAGAGGTGTAGATAGTAGTATGACATCGATTTGTGAAAATTATTTATGCCTGTTTGAGTAGAAAGTGTACTTTTTCGCTTAAGGATTATGTGCTCGCCAGGCATCAATGCGGTTGTAATCAGAGAGTATATGCTGGAGAGTCTTGGCTGAGTGTGGATTATAGTTGTTCTTATTAGATATTTCATACATGTCCAAAATACCATTCATGTCTGTCCCATTAACCAGATGGAATTCAGTTAACTCTAACAATATGCTGTTCAGAGAATCAAAACATGTAGGATCATATGAATTTGAAATATACACATTAATAAAAAAGGTTATTTTCTTTAGAAATATTTAATACAAATAAAATGTGATTTGATTCACACTGAATTGCACACATACGCAACCCATGTCTCAATTGTCTCGAGGCTTAAAAATCCTTCTTTAACCAGTGGATTTAATAAGTGATATGAATAAGGGATCATAGCGTTCAACTGGACTCACCTGGTCAGTCTGTAATGGAAAGAGCAGGTGTTCCTAACATTTTGAACACTCAGTGTATGTGCTCTATACTATGTACAAAAAAGCATGAAGATGTATTTGTGAGAACACTGCTGCCAACAGAGACTACACTTCCTGCCCTCCATATTCAGCTTCCAACGACCCCAATGGAGCAGAACTGGGACGGAAGTTTAATACCTCGACTGGTGGCTGACGGCTGCGCATTTGATAAGTATGTCGGGTGCAAACAGGATGCAACGTCGATAAACTGCATACAATATGTGTATATTTTGTATTTGAAAGACGTTGATGTGAACGTTCCAACAGTTTCCAAAACTATATTGCAAGCAATGATTATTCATGTTTCTAAATGTTATAAAACAAGAGTGTCGGAATTGTAGTTCATTGATCCAGGTGTGGTCCTGATGTTCAATTGTGAACTCAAGGACTGGGTAGCTAGCCACAGCCTCTTGGGCTCAATTCTACAAGACAGTTAATTAGCTTCAGTCTAGACTTGCGTGTGGCTTGCTGCTTTTAGCAAAACACTAGTGTTGCTCCCAATTGTATTGGGTTGCACAAAAACAGTACACAGGAAGCCAGAAGTTATATACAATTCCATTTCAATGGTGCTGGTGGGCAGGATGGTTTGTGATTATGGTGGTGGGAATGAGATACAGAACATCTAAAGGATCACATTATTAAACAGGCTTTACAAATGTGGGTCTGTTGATGACCCACTTCCTCTCTGCATACCTCTAGTCAAAATGATAATTTCGATATTTTGTCGCAAATACCCCCCCCAGTCGTAGTGACCAATCATCCTAACCACCGGTGCAGTAAATCAAAATGGAATTGTATTTAATTTCCGGAATTCCTCTCGGACTGTTTTTGTGCAACCCAATATAACTGAGATCAACATGTATGTAAACAATGTACACAATCATTGCTAAAAGCAGCTAGAGTGTGGTGCGTTTGCACAGCCTGATTCATTAGGGACTTTCCTGAAAGGAAACAAACAATACCAGGCATGCTGACATACCATAGACCTAGATAGATGACTAATATTCATATATGTGCCATTATAGTGTCTGTGATAGTATGGGAAGCGCCATTGAGGCTACAACCCATAGGAATCCCCACCCAGTTGACTACTTTAAAAATGGCGGAATCCCACAATGGCGCTGCCCATGTTAAAACGGCCCTTTGGCCACTAGAGGCCTCTATAATTATCTATGTAACAGACATCAAGGTATAATACTCCTGCCCTTTTAAAAACGAAACATCTTTAACGTTAACATTGCCGAGCTAGTCATACTTACATGGCTAAAGTTCCTTTCAAGTTAACTGCGCGTCGACCATTTCGACGAATTTGCTACAAAACAAGAATAGCCCACCAGTACTGTTCAATGGCTAACATTACCCGTCGTAATGTTAGCTTAGGTTAGACGAGGCCCATGTCAAAATAATGAGTAACGATAGCTAACACCGTAGTTGGCTGTTAGTTGTGCAAGACGGGATGGCAACGTGACATATTTAACTTTATTGACACAAACATTACAGCTGGCTAATGTTACCCTTTGGTCAACCAGATAGATGGGCTTTGTTTTCATTCTACCTAGCCAGTTAACGTTTGTTGCGTGCTAGCAAATCGACGTCGTTACCTGTAGGTTTTCTTGTTCGTCAACCAAAAGAAAACTCCGACCATTTTCGGAGTGTTCTTCTGTTGTTTTCATGTGACAGAGCGATACCTCCTCCATTTCTTTCATTAGTACTTCGGACATTGTCATTAAACCATCCCTGGCCTGACCGTAGCAGAAACTTCCCCCACTCCGGACAACAACAATACAACGCGTGGATTGGCGAGGGAGGAGCCATCAGCAACAGAGCACGGAAAAGACTACGTAGTTACGTGAGGAGCGTTCTGTCGTATGCTGAGCAGCAGCACCATCTTGTGGTGAATATGCAAGTTGACACGATTAGTGAAAACCACTGAACGCGAGGGAAGAGAGCACACACAATTAAATGCTGGACCGTTTAGAGTCGAAATAGAATAATAGAAAATCCCCATACGAATCCGTCGGTTTAATCTAAAGATATCTGTTGTTGTTTTTTTTTGCATGGGCTGCGTCTCAATATACTGCGTCCGCTGATGTCAGCCTTCCTTATCTGCGGTGAAAGGTGGCAGAGCTACAGTAGTGTTTGTCAGACCACGAGACTTCCCGAAAATCTGTCTTCTCACGAAAACATCTGGAGCGTTCAAACGGTTATAACCCATAACTATTATGACCCCTTTGTGGAAAGTAGAGTAGCCTACATGTCGGGTTTGCTCTCGGACACTCAAATACAAATAAATTAAATACAATTATAGAACAAAACACATATTACGACGAGAGACAACACAACACTACATAAAGAGAGACCCAGGACGACAACAGAGTGGCAGCAACACAACATGACAACATCATGGTAGCAACACAACATGGCAGCAGCAGAACATGGTAGCAGCACAAAACATGGTAGAAACATTATTGGGCAGAGACAACAGCACAAAGGACAAAAAGGTAGAGACAACAATACATCATGCAAAGCAGCCACAACTCTCAGTAAGAGTGTCCATGATTGAAGAGATTGAGATAAAACTGCCCAGTGTGAGTGTTTGTTGCAGCTTCTTCCAGTCGCTAGCTGCAGCAAACTGAAAAGGCGAGCGACCCAGGGATGTGTGTGCTTTGGGGACCTTTAACAGAATGTGACTGGCAGAACGGGTGTTGTATGTGGAGGAGGTTGGTGGCTGATGGCTGCAGTAGATATCTCAGATAGGGGGGAGTGAGGCCTAAGAGGGTTTTATAAATAAGCATCAACCAGTGGGTCTTGCGACGGGTATACAGAGATGCCCAATTTACAGAGAAGTATAGAGTGCAGTGATATGTCCTATAAGGAGATTTGGTGGAAAATCTGATGGCCGAATGATAAAGAACATCTAGCCGCTCGAGAGCACCCTTACCTGACGATCTATAAATTATGTCTCCGTAATCTAGCATGGGTAGGATGGTCAACTGAATCATGGTTATTTTGGCAGCTTGGGTGAAAGAGGAGTGATTACGATAGAGGAAACCAATTCTAGATTTAAACCTTAGCCTGCAGTTTTGATATGTGCTGAGAGAAGGACAGTGTACCGTCTAGCCATACTAGTACTTGTATGAGGTGACAACCTCAAGCTCTAAACCCTCAGAGGTAGGAGAGGGGCATTCTTCTTACCAAACTACATGACCTTTGATTTGGAGGTGTTCAGAAGTTAAGTTTAACACAAGTTGAGCACGCAGCCATGCAATCTCCATAGACAAACATTGGCAGTAGAATGGCCTTACTGAAGAGCACAGTGACTTTCAACATGGCCCTGTCATAGGGTGCCACCTTTCCAACAAGTCAGTCCGTCAAATTTCTGACCTGCTAGAGCTGCCCCCGGGCAACTGTAAGTGCTGTTATTGTGAAGTGGAAACGTTTAGGAGCAACAACGGGTCTGCGAAGTGGTAGGCCACACAAGCTAAAAGAACTTGATCGCCGAATGCTGAAGCCCGTACAAATCGCCTGTCTTCAGTTGCAACACTCACTACCGAGTTCCAAACTGCCTCTGGAAGCAACGTCAGCACAATAACTGTTTGTTGGGAACTTCATCAAATGGGTTTCCATGGCCACACACAAGCCAAACATCAACATGCGCAAAGCCAAGTGACGGTTGGAGTGGTGTAAAGCTCACCGCCATTGGACACTGGAGCAGTGAACGTGTTCTATGGAGTGATGAATCACACTTCACCCTCTGGCAGTCCGATGAACTGAGTTAAGCAGATGCCAGCAGAATGCTACCTGCCCGAATGCATAGTACAAACTGTAAAGTTTGGTGGAAGAGGAATAATGGTCTTTCATGGTTCTGGCTAGGCCCCTTAGTTCCAGTGAAGCGAAATCTTAATGCTACAGCATACAATAACTTTCTAGAAGATTCTGTGCTTCCAACTTGTGGTAACAGTTTGGGGAAGGCACTTTCATGTTTCAGCATTCCAATGCCCCTGTGCACAAAGTGAGTTCCATACAGAAATGGTTTGTCTAAATCAGTGTGGAAGAACTTGACTGGCCTGCACAGAATCGTGACATCAACCCCATCGAACACCTTTGGGATGAACTGGAACTCTGACTGAAAGCCAGGCCTAATCGCCCAACATCAGTGCCTGACCTCAATAATGATATTGTGCCTGAATGGAAGTAAGTCCCTGCAGCAATGTCCCAACATCTAGTGGAAAACCTTCCCAGAAGAGTGGAGGCTGTTAAAGCAGCGAAGGGGGGACCAACTCCATATTAATGCCCATGATTTTAGAATGAGATGTTCGACGAGCAGGTGTCCACATATTTTTGGTCATGTAGTGTAGTTTGATAATTGTATCAGCAAAGAGCAAGCAATAAAACCAAGGTAAACCGTAGACACTGTAGCCCAAAGCTTGGTTTCACCAAGGTAAAAAGCAGTGACTGACGTTAGTGATTGCAGTTACTGCCTTTGTTCTGGGTTTCACTGTAACTTTTTTTGCAGTTACTGCAAAAATGACCTCCTATTTTCTCCATAACACAACACAATGGAGGCAAGATATTTTTCCACGTCATAAAGCATGTATTGAATGTATCAAAAATGTCAGTAACACATTTTTGACAGAATGTGCAGTTAATGCTCTTTTTCTTGGTATGACATGCACTCCACAGTCAATTCAGAACGTTTTGTGCCTGGGTATATTTATTGTAATAGTCTGAATAGTCCATAGACTGAACTTGCTAATGTTCATTAAATATGTGTTAACAGAGATGTACAGTTGAAGTCGGAAGTTTACATACACCTTAGCCAAGTACATTTCAACTCAGTTTTTCACAATCTCTGACATTTAATCCTAGTAGAAATTCCCTGTCTTATGTCAGTTAGGATCACCACTTTATTTTAAGAATGTGAAATGTATTACAGCTTTTATTTCTTTCATTCACATTCCCAGTGGGTCAGAAATGTACATATACTCAATTAGTATTTGGTAGCATTGCCTTTAAATTGTTTAACTTGGGTCAAACGTTTCAGGTAGCCTTCCACAAGCTTCCCACAATACGTTGGGTGAATTATGACCCATTCCTCCAGACAGAGCTGGTGTAACTGAGTCAGGCTTGTAAGGCCTTCTTGCTCGCACACACTTTTTCAGTTCTGCCCACAAATTTTCTATAGGATTGAAGTCAGGGCTTTGTGATGGCCACTCCAATACCTTGACTTTGTTGTCCTTAAGCCATTTTGACACAACTTTGTAAGTATGCTTGGGGTCATTGTCCATTTGGAAGACCCATTTGCGACCAGGCTTTAACTTCCTGACTGATGACTTGGGATGTTGCTTCAATATATCCACATAATTTTCCTACCTCATGAAGCAATCTATTTTGTGAAGTGCACCAGTCCATCCTGCAGCAAAGCACCCCCACAGCATGATGCTGCCACACCCATGCTTCACGGTTGGGATGGTGTTCTTTGGCTTGCAAACATCCCCCTTTTTCCTCCAAACATAACGATGGTCATTATGGCCAAACAGTTCTATTCTTGTTTCATCAGACCAGAGGATATTTCTCCAAAAAGTACGATCTTTGTCCCCATGTGCAGTTGCAAACTGTACGGCTGTTTTTTGTTTTTGGAGCAGTGGCTTCTTCCTTGCTGAGCGGCCTTTCAGAGGATGTCGATATAGGACCTGTTTTACTGTGGATATAGATACTTTTGTACCTGTTTCCTCAAGTATCTTCACAAGGTCCTTTGTGATTTGATTTGCACTTTTCACACCAAAGTACGTTCATCTCTAGGAGACAGAACGCGTCTCCTTCCTGAGCGGCTACATGGTCCCATGGTGTTTATACGTGCACACTATTGTTTGTACAGATAAATGTGGTACCTTCAGGCGTTTGGAAATTGCTCCCAAGGATGAACTAGACTTGTGGAGGTCTTGGCTGATTTCTTTTGATTTTCCCATGATGTCATGCAAAGAGGCACTGAGTTTGAAAGTTGGCCTTGAAATGCATCTACAGGTACACCTCCAATTGACTCAAACTATGTCAATTAGCCTACCAGGAGCTTCTAAATCCATGGCATAATTTTCTGGAATTTTCCAAGCTGTTTAAAGGCACAGTCAACTTAGTGTATGTAAACTTCTGACCCACTGGAATTGTGATACAGTGAATTATAAAATGAAATAATTTGTCTGTAAACAATTGTTGGTTAAATCACTTGTGTCATGCAAAAAAGTGGATGTCCTAACCGACTTGCCAAAACTATAGTTTGTTAACAAGAAATTTGTGGCGTGGTTGAAAAACAAGTTTTAATGACTCCAACCTAAGTGTATGTAAACTTCTGACTTCAACTGTATAAATATCACATCACAGAGTGGCTTCAGTGGCGCCACTGCTGCTAAACTGAAATGGAGAGAAATTCCATCACTGCTGTGCCCACTGTCTTGGTTCAACAGATGAGGCAACTCCCAAAATAATCAATTATCTTCCCTACTCCACTGTCACCCAAAACGATCAATTATTAAACCTCTTCAGCATCCGCTCACCTAGAATAGATTATTTCATTATCAATTGGCCTATCAACACATCTTAGTTATCCCTCTTCCAGAACACCCTCCCCCCTTTCTCTCTCTTGCTAAAGTCAATCTAACAGGATTAAGTAAAAGACCCTTTAGTGTATTCGAAAGCTGTCCAAAAGTAGATCTCAAAATGATATTCGATTCAAATTCTTGGACCATTTGGGGTGTGAAGGTTATCACTGATGTTAAGGTTGGAAATGAGCCCAGCACGAACAGTAAACTCTATGTAGTAGAATCTTGCACAATTGATTTATGACATAAAAATGACCCAAAAAAAGTGAATACACAAATATGTAATTCACCTTACAGTCCAACCTGGGCCCTGTCCAAGACAGGGTGCAGTTCTGATGTTGGTGAAACATAAATCTACCACTTAGCATCTTATATTTGAAACATTATTTCAAAAAGTGCTATTATTATGTTGAAACTGAACAGAACTCCTTGTTGCATCCTCTCTGAGAGATGGTGCGCATACAGCCTCGCCCTTAAAATGTATTTCTATATCTGCAAGACAAGGAAACAATGCATCAATTAGAATGGCAGCTACAGACTGACAGTCCAGTAGCACACCAACCTTGACATTACAGTAGACGGTTTGGCTTACCCATAGAAGTCCAAGGCGGGACCGTTATACAGTTGACCGCGATACATACTGGTAGTTGTAGTGCATTGACTCTCAGCATGTTACATAGTGACATGTGCAAAAACTACATTTCCCCAGACCTGTCACTGAGCGTTCCCGCTCCTATTGGCTGGCAGCTCCAGCCGCAGCCCCAGAGAATGAATGAAATTGAAATTGCTGGTATATTACATGTGCAATACCGGGATCTGCAGTGTTACATTGTATCTATCATACTATATCAAAATGGCCACAGTGGTACAGAACCCCTTGAAATCGTAAGTGCATACATTTTATCTTTGACATTTTTAGGGATACATTTGTGGATGCTGTCAGTCCATGTAGCCTCGGTAATCGTTGACAATTTTATGCATCGTAAAGAAAGAAGTACCATGCCTATAGGCTACATCGCTATTATATAGCAAGCTACAAATATTTATATGGAGTGTAATAGCGATGGAAAGGTATATATGAAACAGCATTATTTTTTTTTAGCAAGCCGAGTTATGTTCCAAAATGTAGAGCTGCCTATGGATGCCTAGAAACAATTTCACTGAGCCAGTAATTACATGAGGACGCTATGGTGGAATGTTGAGGTACAATTTATGACCCGGTGTCCCTAGTCAATAGACAAGATCGCAGCCAACTTGCATGGCTGGTCAGGTAGCGCTTTTACAATAGCGAAAAATAGCGAGTGGCAGTGTTTTTTTGAAAAGGTTGTGCTTGATACCTGTTCACATTATTGCGTTAGGCTGTAAACAGGTAGGTAAAACCAAGCTGGTGGGAGCCTCTGTCGGCTGAAACCTAATACCCTTTGGACATCATTTTCTTGGCGACAGACCTCTTGGCAAAATAGCCTACGTGCTTGCGATTATAATGGCAGCAGTGTTTACAGGCAGCGCACCTTCGCTCCAACAAGACACGCGTTCCTATCTGCAAACACCTGATACAATATTGTGTAAGCTTGCATCATATAAAATGGTTAACTTATGTGCCGGGAGTGGTTGCTTTTATTAGACTAGTGTCATCTCTACCAGTCGCGTTGAACGGTGAACATTCCATCAAGTTTCCATTCGATTCCTTTGTGCAGAATTTACACAATAACATTTCAACGTGCGGAATTCAGCCTGGGCTCGTTTCCAAAAGGTGTCTGTGCGTCTGTCCGCTTGGTGAGATGCAGTTGACACCTTTTCGATTAGAAATAATTGAAAACATAATACATCGACTCTCGAATATGTATTTTTGGAGTGTTGTTTGGATAAATGTAGGCATTTGCAGCCTGTCTAACAAAGAACGTGGTAGCCTACTGTAGCGCGGAACACATCGGATGGTACCTGAGCGGGAATGTAGTTGCGATGCAGTCGATGCTGTGCAGTCAGCGCTATCTGAAATCCAGACAGGCGACATTTCATATAATTCATGACAACCCCATTACCTTAAGTATACGAATAGCCCGTTACAAGCAACAGTGAACTGCTTTAATTAATGTTTTTGTCTTCAACATAATTGATTTGATTCCGTCGTTGCGCGACAGTGATGGCATTCTAATTATTGGGGAAACTGACACAAGTTAGGCTATTTGTTGCCATAGGATATGGCCAACTAGTCTAAAATGTTGGGTTATTCATATATGCGTAAATAAAATGGTACATTCGTGTGTGAGTTTTAGTAAGGCAAAACTGCACCTCTTAAAACGTATTAAATCAGCCTATTGCCTACCGATACTGATCGTGAACAGCACAGGAACCCGAGGTGAAAGATGGTGCTGGAGGCCTGAGCTATGCCGCTCATTTTCTCATTATAATATTCTCCGTTTAGGCTGCCCCATTGTTATACGAGAGTAACTAGAACATTTTATATGCATTTGTTGCTTTTGCTGTTGCTGTTTTTAAATACATTTTAAGATGACTATTTGGATCTTGTCCTGAAAGCAGACAGAATTCACACAGTCACACACTGTTTAGGCCAACCAACAGTAGCCTACCACCCATTTGGTCATTTATCAGTTATTAGTTGTGAGTTCCATGTCATGGCAGTGTTTTAGCAACCCCGCGCTTATCTGCGCTCCCAGTGATGCGCGCGCGGCTGAGTTCATTTCTGCTGGTCTCTGGCTGCTCAATTACTGGGAACAAGTGGGGACATAGACACTCCCAGAGGCCTTTGCAAGGCCATTTCAAATGGATTTGTTTGACTTATTTGCATGAAAAATAGGAATGAGGGTGAGCAAAGGGAATGGTATGGGATAGGAGCCATCATTGGACTAGGAACTGATCAATTCTGACTTGAATGTTTCTCAGTAAGGGTCTAGTTAATACCCTCTACCACGGCTCCCGCTGCTTATATAATGGTATCTAGCCTACTGAATGCACTAGTTATTGAGGACAACACTGATTTAGAGTATTCAGAGCTCACTACTCAAATGTTGTCCAATGCATCTCAGAGGTTCAAAGAGTTCAGTGTGTGTAAGCACATCCTCTGGGAACCATCAATCTACTGGGCATTCCCCTAGCCTCTCCAATAGTCCTCCTTTAATCTCTCTGCTACTCCTCTCTCTCTCTCTCTCTCTCTCTCTCTCTCTCTCTCTCTCTCTCTTTCTCTCGCTCTGTTTCTCTCTCTCTCTCACCCACCCCTTGCTTCCCTCATATTGCCATCCCTGACTCACAGCTCAATTCTCAGTTCTTTAGGGGTCCCTCCGTTCATTCTCTTGCCATCCATCCTCAAACCTACCCCTTGCCCATATCATGTCTCTTTGTTTTTAACTCTTTCTCTCTTCCTCCATTGTCTGCCCCCCCCAATCCTTTCATTCTGTCAGTCTACTTGGAGAAGGAGGCCATATGCTGACTGACTGTTGTGATAGTTATTCTGCCGTGCCTGACTGATCCGAGGGAAATGAATTCCACATAATTCTGTGCTCAGGCACTGTTTAAAGGAACAGCCAGGCCTGCTGAGTTCACTGGAGCCTGAGCATCCTCTCTCTCTCTCTCTCTCTCTCTCTCTCTCTCTCTCTCTCTCTCTCTCTCTCTCTCTCTCTCTCTTCTCTCACATCTCTCTCTCTCTCTCTCTCTCTCTCCCTCATCTCTCCCTCATCTCTCTCTCATCTCTCTCTCATCTCTCATCTCTCTCTCATCTCTCTCTCTCTCTCTCTCTTTCTCTCTCTCACTCCTCTCTCACTCCTCTCGCTCTCTCCCTCTCTTTTTGTTTGGGAATTTATTTTCTGGTTTATTGCCATCAGTCCCCCTTTTTTCCACATAGACGTTCTTCTCTTTGTCTTCATGGGAAGACTAGAGAGGGACACAGATATGTATTTTTAGCTCTATGACCTATTTCTCCATTGCTACCTAACCGACTGTCAGTCACTTCCCTGTGCTTTGGGATCCAATATGGTCACCAACTGTAGTCAAGTTGTAGTTCAGGACAGGGAGAATAGGAACTACAACAGCCCTTTACAGTAGTGGCCAAGGAGGCTATTAGAATATTTCACTTAGGAAACCTCCATTGGATGTGCAAGAAAGACACAGGAAGTAGTTCTAGCATGCCATGCACAGCAATGAGTGTGTGGTACCTTTGCTTTATTGTCATTGACTGAGACTGTGACCATGGCAGGTAGGGATGGAACGAACAGGGTGGTGCAAGGTGTCCGCTGACAGAAGATGGGCTTGGTGAAGTGCATGCAATGCAACTGACTGCACAGAATAGGCCGCAGCAATAAACATGCTTGATTTGCATTGCACCTTTGCATGGCACAGACAGAAGGTCCCTCCTTATACATCACGGGGAAAGAAAACCCATTGGAAGAAATCATGTCACTGGTGTTTGTGGACATTTAGATCAGTGGTAAAGCGAGTGTTGTGGACATCCACCAGTGGAGGCTGCTGAGGGCAGGAAACCATGGATACCACGTGTTTAATGTATTTCATTCCATTCCAAAGATTCCGCTCCAGCCATTACCACAAGCCCATCCTCCGCAATTAAGGTGCCTGCAACCTCCTGTGACGTCCACATGGCATAAGAATCTACTTCTACGGGCATCCTTAACAGTCCTACTCAGTCCTATAATAATCTACTTCTACGGGCATCCTTAACAGTCCTACTCAGTCCTATAATAATCTACTTCTACGGGCATCCTTAACAGTCCTACTCAGTCCTATAATAATCTACTTCTACGGGCATCCTTAACAGTCCTACTCAGTCCTATAATAATCTACTTCTACGGGCATCCTTAACAGTCCTACTCAGTCCTATAATAATCTACTTCTACGGGCATCCTTAACAGTCCTACTCAGTCCTATAATAATCTCTACGGGCATTAACAGTACGGGCATCCTTAACAGTCCTACTCAGTCCTATAAGAATCTACTTCTAATAACAGTCCTACTCAGTCCTATAATAATCTACTTCTACGGCATCCTTAACAGTCCTACTCAGTCCTATAATAATCTACTTCTACGGGCATCCTTAACAGTCCTCTCAGTCCTATAATAATCTCAGTATTCCTGCTTGCGAAACATTCCTCTAAGTCTGGTCATCACTACACTCTTATTCTGACAGACAGACAGACAGACAGACAGACAGACAGACAGACAGACAGACAGACAGACAGACACACACACACACACACACACAACACAAACACAACACACACACACACACACACACACACACACACACACACACACACACACACACACACACACACACACACACACACACACACACACACAATTCTGTACATTCTTCAGTAGTCCCATTCTGCAGAACACTAGTTCCTCTGAGGTAATTCCTGTAGTTCCGTTGTCTCTGGCCACTGGTATGGATCTCTGCTAGAAACTGGTGGGTGGAGTCATGTGAAGCAAATGAGTATTTCCTCATGCAGCACGTTAATAATGTTCGAGGGAGAACGAGAGGGAGAGGAGAGAGAGCGAGAAGGGAGGAAGGATCCATCCACGTAATAACAGCGAAAGTGCAGAGTCAATAAATCTCACCTGAAGGACCAGTGTTCAGCCACGGTGGCTGGATTGCCATGCCCTGATGTACTGCCCGAAATGCACACTCCAACTCACGGTACAAATACACAGAATATATGAACACATAGACACAGAATATACAAACACATACAAACACATATACACAGAATATGCAGACATATACACAGAATATACAGACATATACACAGAATATACAGACATATACACAGAATATACAAAGACAAATACACAGAATATACAAACACATACAAACACATATACACAGAATATGCAGACATATACACAGAATATACAGACATATACACAGAATATACAAAGACAAATACACAGAATATACAAACACAAATACACATAATATACAAACACAAACACACAGAATATACAAACACATACACACAGAATACACAAACACAAACACATACACACAGAATACACAAACACATGCTTTACACACACAAGCTCCAGACACGAACGCACAGACACACAATATACAGACACACAAGGAATATGTATTGTGCATAAACAGACTCACAGCATCAGCAACACCCAGCTGTAGCAATGTTGTCCGACTCCAGTCCTTGACTACCCCTAACAGGACACGCCTTTGTTGTAGATCTGGCCTAGCCATCTTGTTTCAAGAGGACCACAATGGAAATAAGTCCCAGACTTTAGTGTGTGTTATCCTACGGCTTTTTCAAGTTTTACGCGAGCTTGTTTTTTTTTCAAATGGTCGAATGAATAAACTAAACTAAGCACTGGACAAACAAACCTGATTCAACTCACTGAGGGCTTGTTGATTAGTTGACAAGTTGAATCAGATGTGCTTGTCCAGGGCTACGGTACAAAATGTGTACTGTTGTGGGTACTGGGGGACTGGAGTTGGGAAACACTGTCCTGTAGAATACACTCACCATAGACAGACACACAGATATGACACTTTATGCAAAACCAGAGGCCTGTAACATGGCAACAAGGTAGTTACGGTAACATGCAGATGAATACAAAACATACCAAACACAGACCTATAGATACATAGACACACCTGCTGTACAGATGCATTTTCTCTCTCCACACACATCTGCACACACACACACACACACACACACACACACACACACACACACACACACACACACACACACACACACACACACACACACACACACACAGTGATGGGCGGGAAAATCGATACAGTTACACAGTTACATTTCACAATGTTATTTTTGCGCTGCGTGGTTCTTCCTGCACCAAAACTCACAGCTTGTTCCCCATCTTCTTTTTAAATAGGGAGACAATTTGTTTTCAGCACTTTTATTAACATGACTGATCAAACGTCATTTTCTCATGCCTCTCTCTCGTCCCTCTGCAGAAGACTGGTGAATAATATGTTTAGAACATCGAATCGCAATAAAATCACAGCATCGAATCACAATGCATATAGAATCGCGAGAATGGCAATACATATGGTATTGGCAACTAAGTATGGTGATAATATTGCATGGTGAGGTCTCTGGTGACTCCCAGCCCCACACATACACTATGCCAAGCTGTATTTGTCTCAGGGACATGGTACTTTAACAGATGAGCTGGTTGATAGTCCTACAGTGGTGCAGCTGTCTGTGTTGCTGTCTGTTGATGTGTCAGCATCAGCTTAACATCAGCATTGTGTGTGTGTGTGTGTGTGTGTATGGTGGTGCGTGCAGGCCTGGGTGTGTGTGTGTGTGTGTGTGTGTGTGTGTGTGTGTGTGTGTGTGTGTGTGTGTGTGTGTGTGTGTGTGTGTGTGTGGTGTGTGCGTGCAGTGTGTGTGTGTGTGTGTGTGTGTGTGTGTGTGTGTGTGTGTGTGTGTGTGTGTGTGTGTGTGTGTGTGTGTGTGTGTGTGTGTGTGTGTGTGTGTGTGTGTGTGTATGGTAGTGCGTCCAGGCCTGGTGTGTGTGTGTGTGTGTGTATGGTAGTGCGTCCAGGCCTGCTGGGTGTGTGTGTGTTTGTGTGACAGCTCCTGGTGAACAACGCCACAGCCCCCTCAACAGCCCAATATGTTCCAGCTGTTAGACTGGCAGATGCTAGCTGACACACACACACACACACACACACACACACACACACACACACACACACACACACACACACACACACACACACACACACACACACACACACACACATACATACATACATACATACATACATACATACATACGTACGTACGTACATACATACATACATACATACATACATACAGTGGGGCAAAAAAGTATTTAGTCAGCCACCAATTGTGCAAGTTCTCCCACTTAAAAAGATGAGAGAGGCCTGTAATTTTCATCATAGGTACACTTCAACTATGACAGACAAAATGAGAAACAAAATCCAGAAAATCACAGTGTAGGATTTTTAATGAATTTATTTGCAAATTATGGTGGAAAATAAGAATTTGGTCACCTACAAACAAGCAAGATTTCTGGCTCTCACAGACCTGTAACTTCTTCTTTAAGAGGCTCCTCTGTCCTCCACTCGTTACCTGTATTAATGGCACCTGTTTGAACTTATCAGTATAAAAGACACCTGTCCACAACCTCAAACAGGCACACTCCAAACTCCACTATGGCCAAGACCAAAGAGCTGTCAAAGGACACCAGAAACAACATTGTAGACCTGCACCAGGCTGGGAAGACTGAATCTGCAATAGGTAAGCAGCTTGGTTTGAAGAAATCAACTGTGGGAGCAATTATTTGGAAATGGAAGACATACAAGACCACTGATAATCGAGAGCATTTGGATGATCCAGAAGA